>NW_010534081.1:32593-55142 GCF_000687285.1 Phaethon lepturus | reverse complement strand
GTCGTGTCACCCTGGACAGCTGAGCAGGGAGATCCCATGCTCCAGGGCACAAAGCTGGGGCTGGAGGTCCTGGTGGCCAGTTCTTGCACAATGTGGCACTGTTAGTTGGGAGTGGGAGGTGGGGAGTTCCCCGCTGTTTGGCCATGGCCATAGGCTGAGGTGCCATCGGTCTGCTGTGCTGCGAGGGATGATCCTGGCATCGGTTCACCCAGTGGTTTAGTGACTGGAGGTTAGTTCCTTTCCCATCCAGTGCTGTCCCTGACCCCAGCCTAGGTAGGACACATCTGGGGGGCAAAGTGGGACATCTCAAAACTGAGATGTGAGGTAGGCACATGCCTGAAGTAGCCAGTGAGAAATGCCAAGGAGAGACAAGCACCTTGGACCGCCTTCAATTTAGGGTTTACAGCCTTCAGCTTGGCTCTGGCAAGAGGTGTTCCCACAGGCTGGAGGTGGGCAGAGCGTTCTCCATCTCCCACCATCCAGGTGAGTGTTTTAACCTCCAAGCTTGGTGGTTCCCCAGGGAAGTTTCTCTGCCTGTGGAAGACCTGTGTCTGTGCCGGGTGCTTGTGGAGCTGGCCACATTTCAGGCCCACTTGTGTGGGCATCTGGCAGGAGCCATGGTAGAGGGGGCAGGGTGGACATGCTGCCGGCTGTGCTGAGCTGACCTTGTGTCCTACCTGGCAAGCCGTGCAGGGCAGGGGGGCACATCAGCCCCTTCGTGCCACCAAGCAGAGGGGAGCAGGGTGCCTTGAACTGCAGCTGGTTTCATCACACCCGGTGGCAGTGTGACACGGACCTGTTGTGGGAGGGCTGGCTCTGCCCCAGGGCTCCTCTGGATGCCGGCCTGGTCCTGCAGCTTCGGCCAGGTTTGGGTGATGGGGATGAGGTGGGACTAGCTGGCTGGCCTCAGTTAAAAGGGGCTGTTTCTCCCGTGGTCTGGGTGGGAGCAGGACCAGTACAAGCTGTTTCCCTCCTCATAACAAGGCAGGGGATGACAACACGGTGGCTTTTTAATTTTGACTCCCCTCTATTTGGGAGAATGAGTCCAGAGCTTCCGACACAAGAGGAAAGATGAGATCTGTGTCTCCCAGTGCCTCTCTGCCTCCCACCTAGACAAGCTCTGTGGCCGGCTGGTTCCCGGTATCAGCAGCTCGCTGATGGTGGGGCGCACGGGGCTGGGGGCTGTTGTCTGGGGCTGTTGCAAACCCCGCACCAGCACTCGGGGGCTGCCTGGCCTTGAACTGCTTTCCAAGGTGAGGGGCTGCCCTGGGAGCCTCAAGGACTGTCAGGACCCTGTGTCCCCCGTCATGGAGCTGCCCCCACGGTGGGTGTCCAGAGGAGTCCTCGTGTGGGAACTGCGCTGCCTT
This sequence comes from Phaethon lepturus, assembly GCF_000687285.1. Lineage (NCBI taxonomy): Eukaryota > Metazoa > Chordata > Aves > Phaethontiformes > Phaethontidae > Phaethon > Phaethon lepturus. Next base: position 53,775 of record NW_010534081.1, on the reverse strand, counting down.
GTCCCTCGGGCTTTGCCAAGCTTTTGCCAAGTCCTGGGCTTTTGCTTTGCCAAGTCCTGGGCTGCCGCTTGAATCCCTGCCCTGGACCTTTACTTCTAGTGGGACTCCTGCCATATGCTCTGCCCTCTGATTTGGACTTTCAGTGGTGGCTTGCTGAGAGTTTGGTGTGAGGCCAAGTGGCACCTGCAAGGTCGATGGCATCCCAGCCAGGAGAGGGGACTGATGGAGATGGAGGATTCTGCTGGCTCCTGGTCCCACCCTGGGAGAGAAAGCAGCTGCCCCAGAGCTGGCAAGATGGAAGATAGCTGTATAGATGCCTATGGGAAGGGGCTCTGTGGGAAGCGTGCTGGTTCCTCTGTGTGCTGGTATTTCAGAAGCTGACCCTACACAGCAGACCCTTCGTTGCTAACAGAATTGCGGAGGCCACTCTGTAGGGGAGGCTGCTGGCAGCTCTAAGCAGTTCATCTCTGACGGCATGGTTGAGTGACTTCCCTTCTGTGTCCGCAGCAATCTTGGCGGTAATATCATCAATGAGGTAGCCCTGGACTTCTGGCGAGCCGGCCGGGCACGGGAGGAGATCTCCATGGAGTTCCGGGAGCATCGGCTGCGGCTGGAGCTGCTGGAGCCTGCAGGTAAGAGCTGGACTTGCTTGCAGGATGCTGTGGGCAGGCTGCCCCCAAAACTTGCCCCCGGCGCCAGCTCGGAGCCTTGTTACACGGTACCATCCACCCGGTGCCGCACAAGTGTGTGCGCTGTGGAACAAGCCTTTATTCCAACACCCACCCTGGGGTTATTTGTGATGCGAGCCCCTTCCTTCATCCACATGAGCACGGCACCGCTGCAGCAGCGAGGCACACAAGGAGGAAGCTGTGACGACTCCTTGCCCCTTCAGCCCTGGCAGTGGCCAGGTTGCGAGAGGCAGCCTAACACCATGGGGAACCATCAAGGCTTCTTTGGGGATTCATGGCCTGAGGTGGGCAAGCCATGGTGACGTTCTGTGTTCAGACTAGGTGCTGGCCAGCTCTTTACAAGTGGAAGGGTGGCTCTCCCACTACGTCTGGCTGGATGAGGCAAGACAGCCCCCCCAGAAAGGCAAGCCTTGCCTCACAGAGGGATGCTGGCTGTTCTGAAGTTTTGTTTTGTCTTGCTTTTCGCTACAGAGAACAGTTACGCCCGCAGCCACCTCCTCGAGGAGAACCTCATTGATTTCTTCGTGCCGTTCCTGCCCCTGGAGTACCACCACGTGAAGCTCTGTGCGCGGGATGCTTTCCTGGCCCGTGGACTTCCGTACACCGAGGCAGCCCTCGAGGAGGTGGCCAGGTTGATGGTGTTTGTCCCCAAAGAGGAGAAGCTTTTCTCTGCACAGGGCTGTAAATCTGTATCCCAGCGCATCAATTACTTCCTTCCTTGAACACCAGGTGGGACTACACCAGTGGTGAAGGTGGTTCTGCACACTAGGAGCTGCTCTCCTCTCACAAGGTCAGGCAAGCAGATTACCCAGCCATGCACTTGCACAGGGACAGAGACTTAACCCCTTGTTACTCCGAGGGCTGTTTGCAGGGAAGGAGGTGCGCCCTGCCCAGCCTTACTCCTGGGACACCGGGACAGCCTGCTCTTGGCTGCATTTGAAGTCTGTCCCTTCTTTTAGCAGGTGGTAGCCTGAAGCGGTGATTTGGTTGTGCTGGTAGGCACTTTGTTTCACATGAGCAGGGATGTCCAAGTCCTTGCTTTGTTACCGTGTAATGAAGGCCTTGGACAGGCCGGTCCTGTCGAGACAGTCCGGCAGAAGCCACGTCCTCATCCCTGTCCCATTTTGTCAGTCACTTTACAAGCTCTCAGACTGCACAGAACTGTTTTGCTGGAGTTGAGGTTTGGTTTTTTTCTCTATTGCTTTCCTGCATTCACAAAGCGACTGCTGCTCAGGGATGCATGTGCCAGGACCGTGGTTTGTGCAGGAAGGCCCTGGTATAGAGAAAATGAGTGAATAATCTCTTGGAGATGTCAAATCCACTCACATTGGAGTGTCCCCCTCTCATTGGAGTCTTTCGTTGTATGGAAGCAGCTGCGGGGATGAGGTGAACTTCTGCTGAAATTGTCTTTTTCTAAAGCAATTTGATGGAGAGCCTGTTTGCTTCGCTGCAAAATGAAAAAGGGGAGACTAATTCCCCTTTCAAGGGCAAAGGGCAGTGGAGGAGGATGGTGGCTGAAGGAACAGGCTGCAACTGAATTCAGCTTTTCAGGGATGCAGTAAGCTTGGGGTTTTTTTTCTTTTTTCCCAGTATGTTGCATGCTGTGGTTTTTTGGCTGGTATCAGCATTACTACACCAAGGGGCTGTTTGCTGTCTGGGTACTTGCCAGGTGATAAGAATGTTACAGCAGGACCAAAAAAATTTCAACAGTGTTACGGGAATCGCTTTGTGACCTCTGGGTCAAAACTCCCTTCCAACACCGCTGGGCTGGGGCGGTGAGGTGAAACAGCACGCGCCAAGGACGGGGCTTAGCTCCCTGGACACCCCTGTGCGGACCTTTGGTCTATTTTAAGCTTTGAACCTCTCTGCGGTGCCAGTGATGAGCAGCACGACCTCTGGGAAAAGATTGACCAGTCCTGCAGACTGTGAGTTTGTGTTTCCCTCCAGGCACGCTGGCTCCGTTATCTAAAGAGGCTTCATAGTCCAAGGCAGGAAGAGGAGCCGGCTGCTTTCTTCCTGCTCAACAATGCAAAGTTAGTTTAAACCTACCTGTTGTCACCAGATTGGCTCTCAGGCACTTCTGAGACTTGGTTTATGGCTATCTATCTCTTCATCGCAGGTGTCAAGCCTAAAGCTTCAGCCTGTGAAATGGTGGAGGGAAACATGCCCGGGGAAGGGCGGCTACAGCCCCAGATGGGGACACAGCTCAGGTTGTGTTTTATAACCTGGGCAGAAAGTTGTTAGTTAATTGCTTAAAAGGTTGTATAAGCCAGGGTAACCTACAGATTTTTTTACAACAGAGAAGAATCTTCAGCTGTCCAGGTTAGACAGATGCAGATTAAAGTAGAAGGGAGTCACTGTGTCAGCCGTTTCACCAGCGTGGGGCTGGCATGTTAAGCAGTTCTTACTCTGTTACTGATTAAGGAGGTGGCGGTGTTACTAACGAGGGCAACTGTCAAACCTATGATGCAAGACCCTACGTTCTGCCAGGTCACACTCGTGTATGTTTGATAATTAAGTGAGCATTTGATTATGCAACCCCAACAGCAAGAACCGCTCACCTCTGACCACTCCACGGCAATGTTAAGTTTGATTTTAAAGGCATAAATAAAGACACTGCTTTTCTTTGCAATCTGGGAGAATTAAATTATTGTCCTTTTCAGCAGGTTTATCATCATCTTTTCTACCCCAAATAACAAGTTTCAGGTTAGCACTAAGCAGCTTCAAATATTCCTTAAAAAAAAAAGTAGCAACTACTCAAGTGTTTTTTGCCAATAAAATATTGCAACCTTTATTTAAAACAAAATGCAAATTGGCAAAACTTTGTGGAACGACAGGCAAAGAGGTCCTTCAAAGGGCCTTATTTACATCAAGTTTAACACTGTTCGCAGTTCACAGTCAGACGATAGTGAGAGAATTAAATTAGAAAAAACAACCAAAATATATTACAATAACAATTAAAAACAAAAACAGTTGACAACACTGGTAGAGTGATTGGTGATTAACGTGTTTCATTTTAAACCATTCCTGCCCTCCATGAGTTCACTACTGATACAAAGCCGATCGGGCTTTACCTCCCATGCACAACAGACACATTGTTTGGAAGAATGACCTCCTTTGGTACAGGCTTTTCTTTTTGTATAGGTATTATAAGTAAGTCAAGTCAGGTGTCCCGTAACCTCTTATTTCCTACCACCCAGGAATAGGCTGAAGGTTTTGTTCTACGCTGCAGGAGCGCAACCCCGGTGCCCATCCGTGCTAGAAGGTGCCACTCGCACTGAAGTGGGAGGTTTCTGAGCACGCTGCAGTCGCTGCCCTTCCTGCCAGCTACTGATGAAACAGTAGTGCTGGACTGTGTGTTTTAAAAGAGAAGACAGCAGCCTGTTACATTTGCAAAGAAGATACTCTGGGTTTATTAGTGCTTGTCACAGCTACTGCTGCTGCCAGAGAGCACCGATGAGCAAAATGCAGAGCACCTCTGCCCTAGGTAAGCGGTAAAGACATCAGGCTCTGGATTTCTTTATGACTGCACAGCGTAACCCATCCTAACCGCTGCCTTTTAGGGAGGGGCTGCTCTGTTAACACGGCAGTTCTGGTGCAGCTATTGCCCCACGCATGGGGTTTAGTTCCCGCTGCCCGCAGAGAGCGGTCTGCCATAAAAACTCTTGCGCGAGCACACTTACGTGCGTTTGCATCTCACTGACACAAGGCCAGTGGTGGTCAGGAGAAATGTCCTGTGTGAGGAGGATGGGGACAGTCCCCCCTTCCTCACAGTGTTCTGCATTGGCAACACTGCTCCATTCAATTCCGCTTTCCCAGTGGCTAAATCTGATGCAGTCCCAAGACCCAAACTCTTAATTCGGCTTCACCCCTGTCCGCACTAGTGAAAAATACAATCGAATCGAAGTGCTGCCCCTCAGGCAGCTGAGTGTACCACTTCTGGTGTTGAAAAGGGTGTACAGTGCAGGAAGAGAAGAGAATGGCACCTGTGAGTCAGCTAATTCCCCACAGTAGCGAGGAAGAGAAAGTGCCCCACGTCAACTCACTCGTGTGAGCGTACGCTTGTGCTTGGCATTACCAGGCCCTACACGACGCCATCCCCGTTGCAAAGGAGAGACTACTTCAAATTCTAGCCCATACTAGTGCAAGTGAGAGAGCCCAGCTGCAACTGCATCCTTCCCACGCAAGGCCTTCTGACAGCGGTGAGGAAAGGAAAGTCAGTAGGAGCTTATGCCTTGTCCCTACCCTAAACAGTGGAGCAAGAGGGTGCTCTTCACCAGGGCAAGTAACAGGGCTTCACCATCCTTATGTTACTTTGTATGTACTGGGTAAGGCTACAGTGGAGAAACTGCTACAGTAGAGACCTTTAAGGCTGAACAGAAAGCCAAACCTAGCACAAGGGAGAAGGCATGGTAACAATTTTGGGAGAGTAGCTGTGGAAGGAAGAACAACTGAGCAGTGATTTACAGCAGAACCAGCTTTCCCAGATACCACCCTTTTGCTATCCTGCCAGAACGCAGGGGAATTCCAGTTTGGGAATAAAACACTGGTGGCCAGCAGAAGCAGCAGCAATTCTTCAGCCCCCTATTTAGGGGGAAAAAACCACCTACCTCTGCCACCATCTACCTACCTGACGTAAGATAACAGGTAAGAGGAGAGAAAACACACTCTGTAGGAGTGATCACAGGCACATCCCCAAATTGCGCAGTTCTGTGTTCTTCCTCCACTGCAGGGATCAGAACTGAACAGGCTTCTGTGTTGCCTAGAGAGGTTGTGGAGTCTCCATCCTCAGAGATATTCAGAAGCCATCTGGACACAGCAGTGGGGTTGGACCAGGTGACCCCCAGCGATCCTGGTAAGACCCCACCTGCAGTGCTGCATCCAGCTCTGCAGCCCTCAGCACAGGAAAGACATGGAGCAGTTGGAGCAGGGCCAGAGGAGGCCACAAAAATGATCAGGGGGCTGGAACAGCCCTGCTGTGAGGACAGGCTGGGAGAGCTGGGGGGGTTCAGCCTGCAGCAGAGAAGGCCCCAGGGAAACCTTACTGCAGCCTGACAGGACTTAAAGGGGGCTTAAGAAGAAAGATGGGGACAGACTTTTTAGCAGGGCCTGTAGTGACAGGACAAGGGGTGACAGTTTTAAACTAAAAGAGGGCAGATTTAGACTAGATACAAGACATTTTTGACAATGAGGGTGGTGAAACCCTGGCCCAGGTTGCCCAGAGAGGTGGCAGATGCCCCATCCCTGGGAACATTCCAGGTCAGGCTGGACGGGGCTCTGAGCAACCTGATGGAGTTGAAGATGTCCCTGGCTCAGTGCAGGGGGGTTGGACTAAGTGGCCTGTAAAGGTCCCTTTTCCCACCTCAGCCATTCTGTGACTGTAAAAGCAGATGGCTGCTTCAGCTGTACTACTGTGTACTGCCCCTCACCTCTGCCGTGTGGAGGAGAAACCAGGCAACATCTGAAAGGAAGCGGGCATGACCAGTGGAGGGGAACTAGTCCTTCATTAGGGCAGAGTTAGTTAGTTTCTTTGGAAGGGTCAGAAAGGGCTGAAAGAGGGGAGTTTTAGTAGTTAGAAATTCCAGGAACTGTTTGCTAGTCTGTCACTTTTGCTGGAGCTTTTCTGGAAGACTGGCATTCTGGGAGGGGTAAAAAAAAAAAACCCAACCTTCTTTCAAAATACTCATCAGAACTGGACTAATAGCCTTAAAATTTTCTGGTTGAAATACCTTTCCCCTGAGAATCACTTCAATTTCAGTCCATTTGTCCTAGACTGAGTAGCAGTACAATGATGAAGCTACGCGATTGTCTGCCAGGGCAAACAAGACCTGCCTTTCTGCCCCAAAGAAAGCTCCCATACCTTTTCAACCTTTTTGATTGTTTGAAAGGCCATGTGAAGCAATACTACAAGCTGCCTTCCCTTTGCAAGTCACCTTTCCGAAGGCAGTTAGTTTGGTGTGCAGCAATGCACACCTTCAGTAAAGATGACTGTACGAGATAAGGTAAACCACAAAAGCCCTCAGTAAAGTCTGCAAGATAACGGTTTGGTACTCTGCCTTACGGCTGAGCGTTGCTGTGAAAGAGCCCCGGCACAGCCTCCCCCAACCTGAGGGCTGCAGGAGAGCCTGGGCAAGCTGAAGATCCTACTGCAGAAGTAGACAGCAGGCTTTGTCAGGTAGGCTTGGTACTGCTAAGTCAGGATCAGTAATCCATGCTGTACGTACTTAGTTTCATTTGTCTCCGCTTAGGTACCAGCTCACTGGTGTAAAACTAACACACAGGAACAATTCATTCACTTGAATGCCTCTCAGCTGGGGTGGAGGGGTTGCTTTTTTCCCACCATTTCACTTGACTGACTTGGACAGTGAAACTCACATGGTCCATTCTACCTTGCGTACTGCTCTAACAGTGCACATTCATGCATTGTGACACAACTTTGCTTACCACAGACCAGTAATAAAATGACGATTCTCAGACGCCAGCCCATTTCTAAGGATTTTATCAGGCTACTGTCTCGCTATGCTCCATGAAAAAACAACAGGGATGTGTACTGAGACAGCCCAGCCGACTTCCAAGCACCAACAGGGGCATGCTTCCAGATATAAATGGAAATGCCCATCTTCTAAAGTCACACCTGTGCCCCAGCTCAATTCTAAATACTCAAACTAAAAGCAGCCCAGTCACACTTTTAAAAACAAGTTAAAAAAGCATTTTAGCCAAAAATAAAAAACAAAAATTTAAGGTGCAAAGCAAGCCAGATCCTGTCATCACCAACAGTGTGAAGTGAGCAGCAGCATGCAGGGTAACGTGTATCTGGAGCCAGCTATCAGGCCTGTTTTCTTCCTCTTGCAAACCAGCAGTTAATTGAGGTCTTCCTCCATGCCAGTACATTTACATATTGGGGAGTTGTGCGTATAGGCAGAAGACCAGCTTTTTGAGGCCACAACCAGCACTAGGACCAAGGAAGACAACTCAGCCCCATGACTGCTTTTGTTCTGGGATTATCGGCAGACATCAGAGACCATAGCCTAGCAGGAGCTCTCCGAGGCAGAGCCATAACAGTTGTTGTCACATCTCTCTCAGGGAGAGGACCGTACAAGTTACATGCACGTTCCCTATGCCACAGCATGAGATTCTGGTCTAGCCTTTAAAATACAGGAATAAATAACGACAAAAAAAAAAGATGGCTGTGATTCCCCTGTGTGCTGACATATCTAGTCACCTTCATATGTAGGGAAGCTGAAAGCCTACAAGACCAGTAAGCACTAGAACAAAGCCCAGGAAGCCATCAGCATGAAGTGTTATGCCAAGAGTAGGGACTGGTCCAGGGCATCCTGCAGCAGCGAGGGCACGTGGCAGGCAGGCCAGGTTGTACTTGCTGGCTCTCCAGCTGGCCCCGCAGTGCTGTGGCTGTTAAAGGAATGTGGAGAACAGCCAGGGGTAGCAGAGGCTCTGCCTTACCTACCACGGGTCCTCAAGGTGATGAAACTGAATTAGGGAGTCAACCTGGTAACAAGTTAAAAACAATCTAGAGCTTAAAAAAAACCCAAACAAAACACAACCCACCCACCCCAGTAACACCACTGGCAAGTTGTGCAAGAGCCCCAAACTACTCACAAAAGACCATCAAGCAGCACCTGTGCTAGACCACTAGAAATAGGTATCAGCTGAGTGAAGGCTGTGTGGTGGGGAAGAGGGTATTCCAGTGGTAAGTAAGTCTGCCCAGCATCCCTGACGCTTCCGATACAACAAAGATGAGAACATGTGGTAGATGAGGGGGACAGAAGGGAAAAGGGATAGTTTCATATATTAACTAATTTTGCAGTTCTTATTACAGCAGCAACAGCACTGTGGAAGTAAGCCATCTGGGCTAGTGCATCCACCTCCAGCAGCTCTGAATACTGTCAGTGCATTAGAGACCTTTCCCCCAACCGCACGCGACCTCCCCGTTCAGAGCTACTCCAGCTCAGACTGCTCGGCAGTTGGTACCAACGGAGCCCCAGTGCCTCTCCTTTGCCTTGTCAGGAGGCCAAAGCATGCATTAGTGCAGACGGGAGGATCTGTACGGCTGAGTGGCCTGCAGCCACTCCAGTACGCCAGCTATCACGCATCAAACCATCCTTCCCAAAGCGAGAACCTGCCATCGATTCTCCCGCCTCTCCAAGGGAAGAGCAAGGACTTTCCATCCCTTGCCATACCAAGCAGATCAGACTGACTAGGTAGGGACAAATCCTTGATGTTCTGCCCCCTTACAGCTTTAATCTACCCTCTCCATCCCCATTTTTTGAGATGAAACTGTAAACGTGAGGAGAACTCAGTGATCTGAGGTACTTCACATACTCAAGTATCAGTCTTTCCTTTTGAAAGCATCAGTACAGAAAAAACGTGTCCCCCCCTCCCCACATGTATTTCTCTTACCCAGATTGACAGTAGCTACCTTTGCACCACATCGCTGATTTCTTGGACACATGACAATAAGTTATTAAGGACGGGGTTTGCCCCAGGGACGCTAGCAGCTGTTGAGGACACCTGCAGTTCCTGCAGGCTGAGTTCCAGTTTGCTCACGGCTTCCCGGAAGGCAAATTTGTTGCGTGTATGCGGGATGCAGTCCACGTAGCCTGAGCAGTAATCCAACAGCTGGTGCCCTGTGTCCACCAGCTGGCTGTTTGGTGTCGGCTCGGCAATGGCACTCGAGAGAAGATCTGCGCACTCCAGCAGTGCTTCCTTGCTGATTTTGTCTGCAGAGATTTTCTCAGCTGCCTGTTTGGTCTTTCTTAGCGCTACTTTTGCGCCAGCCGTGCCGTTGGCCATTTTCACTGGGGATGTGGAAGACGATGACAGAGGCACTTGAGGTGGAGGCATCATGGGCCTCCCAGATTTTCCACCAACAGGTGCTGCTGCTGCCGCCGCCTTCTTACTCCCTTCGCTTGATTCCAGTCCGTGCTGCGCTCCCGCCACGTTGCTCAGCTCTTCTGCTGCATCTGAGCAGGCAGCTGGGTGTTGTAGGAGCCTCATCACTGGTGGTGGAGGTGGAGCACACTTTGGTTTTACCCGTCTGGGCCGGTCCCTGTCGCCAGAAGAAGTGACCTGATGCTCAGATAAGAGCTTAAATTTATTACCCTGAGAGTCTGTGCCAACAAGCTGCACATCTGCTGGAGTGTGTTTTAGAGTGGGTGAGATCAGGACTGGCACTTTGTGGTTATGAGTGGTTGGAAGTATTGCTGCACCCTTTACTGGAGATGACCACCCCGGTCTCTCGCCATCCTCATGGGCCCCTTGCCGTAAGCCACTGTTTTTTTCTTTGCCCTTAGGAGCTGCTGCTAGCCCCAGACCCTCCTTTTCTTCTGATCCAGAGGGGGTCCGGAAAGGGAGTGCCGTAGCACCCCTCGGCAAGAGTTTTGCTTTTGGTCTCTCTCTGGTCAAAGCAGGGCCTTCTTCACACCTTTTGGGAAGCAGGTCATTGGCCCTCCCTGCGCTCTCATCGGGCTGAGAGGAGGTGGACACTGTCCGTTCCAGCTGGATTTTTGACCTCTGGGAATTTCTGGGAAGGGTCATTGCCATCCTATCCTGCTCTGGAAGCCCTGAGGACATGGAAGATGTAGAGTTTGACCTTGGAAAAGGCTTTGAAGCTTCTTCACTGCCAGTGGGTTTTCCTGCTCGTAAACCCAGTGTCTTTTTAATCAAGCGTGGTGTAAAGAAACCAGTGATGCCCGACCACCCACCACCAGTGCTTATGCCCCCACCACTGCTGGTACCAATGCCATCATCGTTGTAGAAGGTCCTCTGCACAAAGCCCCCACCATAGCACTTGGGTGGCGCCAGGCTTGCGTCCTGCTGCGTGGGAGCAAAAGAGAACCCGTCCACATGCTGCAAGGAAGCAACAGATGAAAAGTTACCCGTCAGCTCGTATTTCTTATGGGGCTGATTCTCCATCTCCCGAAAGGAACTGCTACGCTTGGGAGGTGTGGGAGCATTCCTCTTCTTCATAAAGGAGCTGAAGAAGCCACCTTTTCTGTCCCTGGTGAAAGTGGTCTCTTTGGCATCCTCCAACAGGCTGCTGGGTGACTTGTCCCTCTGCTTGCGAGGCAGTGCAGGAGACCCACTTGTTGGCTGTGTGCTTCTGATAAAACCTAGACAGAAGAAACAACTATGAATCTGCAAAATCAATTTCCATTTCCACCTCCCTATCCTGCAGTGGGCTTCATGGGCCTGGCATATTTAGCTGCCCAGGTTCTGCAGAGATAGACCGAAAGAGGAAGTTAGCAGCACTTTTGTTTTTGTGTGAGGCTGGTGTGCTTTTGATTTTTTTTTTTTAAACTTTTTTTCCACTTCTGCGTGCATGACTTGTCTGTTGTATATACTGTGGAGGCCATTTAGGAGACAGTTCAGGAGAAAGTGAAGTTGCTCTTTTCTTCCAGTTTCTTATTCCCTTCCTGTAGTTTTTTCTTCCTTCCCCAAATACCACGAGTATAAAAGACAATGTCTTGTTGCACTGTCAACTTTAGTTTTCAAGCTGTCATTTGAAAAAAACCCATCAAACCCAAATCTAAAGGAAAAAACTACAATGGAATTTACTAAAAGAACATTGAACAAGCTGCAGTGTTTTCTATTTGCTAGTAAATAATTGGGCTGCTGAGGTGGCCAAGAGCCCTAATGACAGAGCAGCACAAAGCACCTTCCCATGTCCCGTTGTTCTGTTTCCTCCTGTTTCTCTGGCAATTTAGAGCAGCAGCAAGCCTATCCCAGAACATGTGGCCTCACTGCCACTGTCCCAGTGCCCATACCTGGTGCTGAGCTGGAAGCCAAGTGCTCCACAGTATCTTGTGTTCCTTCAATGTTTTCCTTGTTCTCTGCCTGTTTCTTCAGTGTTCTAGTCTTGGAGGGAAGCATGGGTAACCGGGGCAAGTAAGGAACGATGGATGAGGAGGAGGCTGTTCTTCCAAGCTCCTCTGCTACCTCTGTAAGGTAAAGAAAATAAAAAGGGAATAGTTTTAAGAGACCTGCAGATGAAGAAGAAAATCTGTGTCTTTACTGCAAACCTAGGCTGTCAAGAAATGATACACGACTGAGAAATACGTAGTTTATTAATTTAGTTTTTGCTCAAGTCCAGAGGTATTCAGGGTAAGATTTTTTTCATAATCCTTTCAAACACATTTACATCTTTATGAATTCAGAGAAAAATACCACAGTAAAACAGTGGTAGGATCTGTACAAGAGGTCTGGTACGAATCCAGCTCTCTGCTGAGTTAAGGGTTGCTCAAGAGCTAAACCTAGCACTGAATGCATTTGCCTGTTTCTGATTAAGGTGCCTCCTGTTGATGCTGCTGGGATCCCGCAAAAGTTGTGTCCTTTCCGGATCTAAGCTGCTTTAACTTGAGGCAAACCACTGCACCCCCCTAGTAGAAAAGAAGACTGCATGTTTTCTTTCCAACATCAATACAAGGTATGTGATTTTTTTAAAAAGAAACACACCAAAAATGCCCCCCTTCCTGGCCACACCCAGGTTGGCATTTGTGTGGGCCACTCGATATGCCTGTTACAGATCCTCCCCAGTAGAATTTGATCTGCTGTGTTTTTTCTGTAGTAAGGAAGTGGATGGGTCAGATTCATAATTAATTTAAAAATGTCCAAGATGGTGAGACAGTCCTGCTTGTCTGCTGTCTCCTATCGCCCTTCTTACCAGCATTCACCTCCTACTTGATTAGGTTTGAGAGTTGAGTTGCACAGATTTGCTCCTAGAAGTTGCTAAGTAGAAAATCCTGAGATTAAGGTGCACTTTTTAAAAATGGAAGCTGGTAGTATAATGTTTAATGACCTAATCACTGCAGTCAACAATGGACTGTGATATTCATACATCTTTCTCTCAGCATCACTCACTATTCATTACTTTTCAGTCTGGGAAACAAGAGCTTCCTCTAATGGAGGAGACAATATTCTTCAAATTAACTCTTTGGCATCTTAGTGCTCAAATGAATTACTATACTGTCCCCTGCATTGGTGTACCTCTGAAGTTTATTCAGGATTTCTGCAGCAAGTAAGAGAATGTATTTACCCACTTATGGTTAACAAATTAAGTAAGGAATGAAGCTTCATCACAACCCCCACTGCTGTCAGATAAGCCTTAAGAGCCTGTCTGTAAGACGTAAGCACTCTGGGAGAAAAACTCCAGTACTGTTTTGGAAATAATGCAACTGGGGCTCTCACCCTCCGAGATGCTTGAGTCGTGGAACATGGTTTCAAAAGCCTGGTGGGTCTCAGCAAAGGAAGGTCGGTCTGGTGGGTTCCACTTCCAGCCTGCAATGTGAGAAAGAGTAAGTCTCAGTGCCTGAAACGGGTAGGAGGTAATTTTTTATTCTATCCAAGGAGACAGAAAACACCTAAGCTTTCTCAACTGTAGTCACTCTGATCTCCTACTATTAAACAGGCTTTAGAGTCATTCACAGGTATTAATTCATAGCAGCAGTCAGTCACCCTACGGTATCCTAACAAACAGATCATGAGAGGAAGGAACCAATTCTGAAAACCCCAGCTCTCTGCCAACTCCATGTTTTTTTCTGATCTCCCTATCCCTCTTTCTGAATTTTTTGGGCAAAAGAGATTTCCAGGTTTGCTACCCTGGCTGTGTGGACTGCCCACAGCTAATCGAGTCACAGATTGCACACACACACAGACACTGTGTGTGCAAAGCTCCAGGTAACATTCTGCTCCTATGCTCTTAATACTGAAACTCAAGCAGAGCCTTCCAAAAGGAGATTATGTGTGCCCTGTGGGGGAAAGAGGAAGAGAGTGCACTGATCTAAGATGGAGCCTGAAACATTATGGAAGGGTATCATGACATGACAAAAAGCAAAATTTCTGCAGTTAGAAATCTGCACCAGGGGCATGTATTCTGGAAGCACTGTTTGTCGATATCACCATAGGGTATGGAAAGTGACTGGCATTCTGTTCATATTGCGCTGCATTAGTATCATATGAATCCCCTGCTTTTGGGCTTTTGTCAGCTTTCTGAAGGGTTTTTGAAGCAATATCCGTCATCATTACTCAGCTTCTTTGTTTCATAACTGAAGTTCACCCTGACTTTCTTTGTCATGCCAGGGATCAGGCATCGCTGGAGACAGGCTGTAGAACGGACCCCTTAAGCCCTGGTTTGTCTGTCTTGTACATTGAGGGCTACACAGATTGTCTGCATTAGCACCAAGGAGTCTTCTCCTACTCTGGTCACACTGACAGGGTCTCTCTGCTCAGAGCTCCTTATCTGACTCAACAGCATGGCCTGGTTTGCTCCACAGGATCTTCTGCATTTTGCCTAATATATTCTCTGCTCCTGCGGGACTGAAGGAGATTGGCAATGCTTTTAAACTCTTCTGCTCTCTTCCTGTTGCACACTGTCTTTTGGCCTTTTATTAGTAGATTTTCAATTTGTTATAGAAGTTTTCAAGGCCAATGCTAAGTAGCATGCTTGGAGAATGCGTTTTGTGCAGCCTTGTCAACTAGATGTTTCCCACATGGGTTCTGTGTTTGCAGAGAACTAAATAGCCTTCTAATTTGGTGATTCCATAGTAAGAGTCCTACTCACAAAACAGCAGTACAATTCACCACAAAGTGCTCTAGCTGTACTCAGAGATGACAGTTTTTGAGTGTGAGACCAGACTCATTTTGCATCAGTAACCAGGTACATCTCAGGTGATAGGGCCTTTTCCATATTAGCTAACAAAATAGCACATAAGAAGCAAGGGCTTATGGTTAACTACAGGTTTCTCCCACCCCTCCAGGCTTTGCCCCTCAAACTGGAAGAAGATACTCACATGCCCTCATCAGTTCGTAAACTTTTGGAGGACACCCCTCAGGTTGTTCCATCCGATAGCCCTTTTCCAGCAGATCATACACCTGAGAGAGGTCAATTCCTGGGTATGGTGACATCCCATAGGTAGCAATTTCCCATAACAGCACCCCAAAGGCTGCAAAAAGAGAAAACAAAACTCCTGGTCATAAGTCTGCCCTCTTCTTGTGTTGCTCATTTACATTGTGGTGTGTAATGCAGCTCAAGGCAGCATCTCTTTCTTGCAGATACGTCAGGCCAGTCCAGGTGAAGACATGACATGCTAAAAATACTACTGATTCATGAAGCTGTGGCCTGGCATGTGACCATCTCTTACCCATGTTTCGGCCCAGGCCAGAAAGCAAGTTGCTGTCTAGGCTGGCAAAGAAAAACAAAATGAAACAGAATAGAACACCCAAGCAGAGTTTTCTTACCCCACACGTCTGATTTGATTGAAAAGGTGTTATAGGCCAGGCTCTCAGGAGCAGTCCATTTGATTGGGAACTTGGCTCCAGCATGAGCTGTGTAGGTATCTCCAGTCATAAGTCGGCTTAAGCCAAAGTCAGCCACCTTCACCACATGATTTTCTCCAACTAAGCAGTTCCGTGCTGCCAGGTCCCTGTACAAAGGAAAAAAGCACACTCCTTGATTGGAGCAAGAGTAGGGCTTTTGCATACAGTCTCCTGGTTGCATAGCCTGTGCCTCTCCGATGAGTTGGGAAGCACTCTTTTTTATACAGCAGGTAAAGGCAATGTGAGCTTTGCTCTACACAGTGTCAGAAATTGAGTGGACTTATTCTTAGGAGCCAATGAGGTAAGTCAGGATTAGGGCTCATTCTTGAAATTCTATTAAATTTCCAGTATTGGCAGCTGTTAAAACGAGAAGTTTATGTTTCCTAAGAATAGGATAGGCTTAGCAGCTCATCACATGCTGGTAACAGCTTTATGGCACTGCTTTATCTTACTGGATTAAAATAGGACTTGGGGTTGACGATGTCTTGCACAAAGGCGGTACATCAGAATAGGACAACACCAACTTTCCTAGCTGTCAGGCACTCAGGCACAAGATTGTAAGTCTGCTACAAAAGTCACGGGGAGAAGTTACTGCAAGACAGTATTGAAACCAGAACAGCCGTTGGATAACTCAGTGTGAAATCTAACTCTGGAAGAAACCTCCCCAAAAGGAATAATTCCTGGGCCACCATGCTGGCAGCCTGTTCATCGTTGCAATCTGCAATTGTACCAGCTCACTGTGACTTCACACACCTGTGAATGAAGTTCTTCTTCTCCAGGTACTCCATAGCAGAGGAGATCTGGGTGGCCATGTAGAGTAGCACAACAGCACTCACTTCCTCCCGGTTGCATTCCCGTAAATAGTCTAGCAGGTTCCCATACGGCATGTATTCTGTCACAATGTAAAAGGGTGGCTCCAGGGTACATACACCTATCAGTGAGGAGGAGGGAGCATGTGAATAAAGCTTTGCTTTCTTCCCTAGCTTACCACTATTCCTGATTTAATATCCATTTCTTGCATTTTGTATCAGCGAGTGTTTCTCTGAAAATTGAAAACTCCCATCTACAAGACCTGGATCAATGCAGCCCACCTTAAAAATTCAGTGCTTCTGTCTATCTATCTGACTATCCACTTTATGGATTGAGAGAAACATGTCTATTAAAGCGCCGCTATTCCTACACAATATACATGAAGGAGTAGTTCTGTTCTGTGCAGGGTTACAGAATGAAATGGCAGTTCTTTTGAACACGTATGATTTGCTTTTCTTCCTTCATAAAGCTAAGAGTAGCCAACCGGAAGTAGGTACCTATCAACTGGCAAGACTTCCAGACTGAAGTGTCACTCCAGAGTAATGCGAAGCACTCCCATGTGCGCTAGCGGGGTAAGCAATCCGCACGGTGGGACCTGCTCCTAAAGCAGCATTCTCACACATTCCTCAGATGACTACTTGCTCCAGTCATTGCAATTATGTACAAACTATGTATTAGCGGAGGAGGAGGGCAACAGGATACTCATGTCAAATCTCTGCGAACTCCCAGTGCAGCACTGCTGAATGCCTGCTTATACCGTTACGCACATACAGGAGTGAAACACAGCGCCAGAAAGAGCAAAAATGCATCTCTCTGATGAGAAATCTTTTAGTCTACTCCTGGAAGCAGACAGGGCTGGGCAGACACACATTTTTTAAATGGGTACAGAATAGTTGCTGTTATTAAAAGCCTTCACATTCTTCACATTTCTCCTTTCATCCTAGGCTTGGCTTGACAGCTTTGCTCCTGAAAGCAACAAAAGTCCAGAGGCAATTAAACACTAGTAAAGGTTTAGGGTGTCTCCTCAAGAATCTTTGTACATGTAAGAATTAACAGCTATGCAGACTATTTAATAGTGATCATCATATCATGCATTTGCCAGTGAGATAAACAGGGCACAGCCAAGCTGTAAAGCCTGCAGATTTCTTCCATTCGTGTGCTGTTTGATCTGACTTGCATCTCCACTGCCTTGATCCCATGTACTTATTTGGTGATACAGAGGGTCCCTTATAGCAGCAGCGATCTGGTTGTCTTCTGCTTAATTACAGACTGATTTGTTCTATTCAGTGCAGCTTTTTCTATAAAAGTCTCTGATTTGAGATGTGTGAAGAATGTAGTTGTTGTGCTTCCAATCTAATTTTTTTCTTTCACTTTGAATTTTCTTACAATTTTGTTCTATCAGAAAAGTCAGTTGTGGAAAATAATTTTGTAAATCTGATTTAACACAGCAGAAAAGGAATCTGGCCCCAATAACTGAAGCCTGGAGCATGTCTAAGGCCAAGGGTACAAACTAACAGGAGTCTGATATTGCAAACTTTTATATAATGCATAGTTGTGCCTCAACAGCAAAGTTGTCTACTAATGTACGTGACTGTATTTGATGTTTTATTTAAAATTAGTCTATCTTAGCTCCAATACTACATAAAGGAGTAAGCTGTCAAAAATACCACCCCATAACCTGACCCGATTGAAAAAATTATATAAATACAGAAAATTTGCCACTGCTTTTAAATGAGACAGATTTCATTTTGGTGAAAACTCAAGTAAAGAACAAAGAGCAAGATATTTCACTAACCTAACAACTGCACTAGATTCGGGTGCTTGATCTCCTTCATCACAGCAGCTTCTTTCAAGAACTCTTCCACCTCCATGGTATCTTCCTAGATAAACAGAGAGGCAAAAGAAGGGAAAAATTTATCTTTACGAACAAGGTCTGCTTTACACCACATATCCAAGCTGAATATAAATGCTGGCATACTTATCTCCATTCCGCTGTTTCTGCTTTTACCAAAGCAAAATATAACACCCCTGAAAAGCTGCCTGGCTGGCCTGCAGCATGGCCAAGTGACAGATTTGCAGTACACAGAAGGTGCTAGGCTTTCTCATTTGGTAGCTAGTGTGGCTACCAAAGCAGCTGTGGCTGGTGAGAAGGAAGAGTCTCACGATTACTGACTTACTTTCCCTGCCTAGCTATGAAAATGAAGCTTGAAAGCTCCCTTTCTTCGGGGGTACGTACAACTGTAGCTGTTAATATTGAAACAAACAGAAGGCTTTGAAAAGCAAGATAAATGGAGAAGCTAAATTTTTCCAGGAGTAGAGCAGAGGTTGTAGAAGGCATTTCTAACACCTTTGATTTCTTAAAGCTTCCACAGCTCTTCTGAGGGAAGGGAAGTGGACTTGGTAACCATTTCTACAGATCCAACTTGGACATGCAGCTCCTGCAGGTGCTTGCTGGGCCAAAAGTAAAAATTGCTTCTAAGCCACATGTGCTGGTGCAAGTTTGATAAGCTAACTTTGTTCTGCAAAGCTACTCTCCAGCATAGACTTTATGCAGCTCAGCATACTTCATTTTCCGATATTCATATCACTAGGTGGTATAATTGAGACCATTACAATTTCATTATGCTTATCATAAACGGTGACTAAATGAACAGTGCATAACAATCTGAAAACTCACCTTTAATGTTTTCACAGCAACCGTGAGATTGTATTTCTTCCAGACACCAACGTACACCTCACCATACTGCCCTCCCCCAAGTTTGTGCTTCATGGTAATATCAGTCCGCTCCATCTCCCACTTGTCGTGGATGGGGGACACTCCATAGACAGTGGGCTTATTGCACTTGGGTGCTGGGTAATGCAAAGTTGTCACCAGTCCATCTGCTACTGTGGAGTGATGGTGCACTAGCTCTGCTAGAGTGCTGAAACGGCTTTCTGCTGTCACATATACCTGTTAAGAAAGAACCAGGAATCTGCTTAAATTAAGCTCCTGGAAGCTTTCAGGAACACTGGAAAAAAGGTACAGTAAAAACATTCTTATATGTTTAAAAAAAATAATCAGAGAACCAGACTTTAGAGTACTTGCTCTCATCTTGTGGGACAACTAAATACTAATCTGTGGGATATTTACCTGCAGAAGGCAGCTAGATATAAGCTATCACTTGAGAGCAGTGCTGTCTCCTGCCTTGTGCTTTACATGCTGGAAACTGGAACACTTGTAGCCAAGCACAAGGCTTGTTTCTGCATCTCTCAACACAACATACTGCTATTTGATCAAGGTTAAAAACACTGACATACCAAAGCTCTGCTTGTTCTAAGGGAACCAACAGAAAGATACCACCACATCAGACCACAGCTGCTTTGCTCCCTAGCTACTTTCAGCCAGGGCGAGTACTGTTTGCACTTTTTCCAAAGTGGTGTTTGATGAGTTACCACCAAACTCTTGGCATACGTGTTCTTTTTTCATATTAATAAACCAGTGGACCTCTTTTCTCTCGCGCACACCCCTTGACAGCCTGCAACTTGAGATCCTGCAACATCTCTTAATTAATATCTTTATTTCCTCTCCCCACAGCATCATCCAGAGATCCTTACCTTTCCATCTGAGGTGGTGTTGATCCTGTAGTGGTAAACACGTCCTTCGTACCTGAGCGAGATGGATAGCTGCCCTGGGCTGCTCTCGCTTTCACGAACTAGGAAGCTGCCATTGATGAGACTGCTCAACAGATATTCTGCTGCACTGCGTGACACTGGCCCATGGTACCACGAATGCTTTTCCAGGCTGTTCACTGGTGTGATGTAGTTGCTTGGTACCCAGCCCTGCCCATTCTTCGAACGTACCTCACTCCATTCACCATTCTGGTTGTAACCCAGGACTCGCAACTTCTCACCTATGACCAGAAAGAAAAAAGCAAAATAAGCACCGTGCAATCTGTTGGGTCTCGTTAAGAGAGACACTCACTATCAGCTGACTAAGCCTGGGTTTGTAGCTTAACAATAAAAATCTGCAGCTGATATAACTGCGCTGCTATATACAGAGTATTTATGAAGTAACGTTTCAGACAGACTACCTAGGATACTGTTCCCTATTTTACTGCAGCGTGAGTGATGAACTTGAAAAGCTTCCCGTAGTCCAGCTTTTTAGACTAGAAAGACTTTCTTGGAGGGATGAGGTTTGTCTCCTCCTTGAACTCTTAAGTGGCAAGTGATTTAAAACAGTTCTGTATTCTGATATATGTACTGAACAGAAATAGAAGATCTCCGTGCAATTCTTAATTCTTGATTTTGCCACAGTTGAAAGTGCTGATAAATTCTGTTATCACCAATAATGTAAAGGTTTTCCTCTACCTCTCCCTAAAATAGGTGTCTCTCAGGGACAGTGATTTGGGGAGCCTAGAACAGGAACAACTGTAGCTGGGCTAGACTGTTGGGCAGTGTTGTACAAAGCTGTGTCTGTACTAGAAGAACTGCCCGGCAGGTGTCTCTGCAACACAAGTGAGAGAGAGACCGTCTGCTTATAATCATCAGTTTAGAGAATAACCTCTTCTAACTGCACTCATTCCTATTCCTATTGGGGGAAGAATTCTGCTTTTCTACTTTCTGTTGCTAAGTTTTCAACCTAGTCGCTGCTCTGCAATTTACAGCCTTACCTTTGGTGATGCTGAGCGTGTTGTCACCGCTTGCTACAAAATCGTAAAGTGCAACAAAGAGATTGGGATCGCTCTCAGTGGCTCCAAGCAGGTTCTCCTTGGAGCTCCATCTGATGGCTTCATTCAGTGCCTGGGGTTCAACATCACAACCATAGGGGCGGTGCAGGGCCTCTGAAGAAAGAACAGAAGAGGAAATTACTTTGTGTACAATTGTAAATAGATCAGAACCCAGAATAGAGCAGAGTGAAGGTCCTACTGCACAATATGGCCTTTATGGAAAAGGAACACCACATTTGCACATCTTAGATCGGTGGTTTTCAATACCCACTTTGCTGACTCTTGATTCTATAGTTTACTTCCAACAGGGGCTGGAGAAGGTGATTAACTGCCTACATACCACGTAGCAAGCCATGTATATAAAATTTCTGTTTAATATTTCTATTATTATATATACTTCTATTTACATACACCTCTTTTTGAAAGTATTTAAGCATTCACAGATAAAAAATGGGTAAGAAATTAAAAGCGGTTTTTTTATTATGCGAAGTAGCAAAGGAAACCTTTCAACACTGAAATGTTGTGGTTTATGTCTTCATCATTTCTGTGGCTGAAGTAGATAGCTTGGATCCGAAACCAACATTACAAATACAGGTAAGACAAGACTGGATTATGGCACACATGGAATCTATAGGTTGGGACAGTA
>NW_010534081.1:27458-32562 GCF_000687285.1 Phaethon lepturus | reverse complement strand
GCAGGAATGACGGTGATTTATAATACATTTCAAGACCGTGTAAATACGAGGTGGAAAGCTGATAGGGACAGAAAGTAGTGAGGATGATGCTAGGTATTTAGCAGCAGTGTTTCTGAATACCCAGGCAGTTCTGTTTTGCTCTTTCAAAGGACAACTGATGCAAAACTTGAGAGTAGAAGGGAGTGGGGAAAAGAATCAGACATGTTTTATAGACAAAAGAAAAAAGTCCCCACAGGTCCTGTGATGATGAAAAACAATCTAAATACACGGGGTTTTGGAAAGAACTGTAGTAAAAAGCAAAACTGTATGAACACTTCATAGTACTGTTATGCCAAGACCATCATTGCCTTTCTAACCCAGAGAAAGGTTTCCCAGGAACATGTAGCAGAATAAATTTCAGTATTAAGACAAGAGAAAGAGCAATAATGTACTTCCATATACGTAGGCTGCTCAAGGGGGCAAAAAAATATGAAGGTGTAAAGATACAAATATTTTCTCTGGTGGCACAACTGACATAAGTTCCTGTCCCAATATATATTTCCAAATTCTCTTGTTGAACTTACTTACGAAAATACTGTTAAAAGATTTCATTAAATGCACCAAACATAGAAAGTCATTTTTAAAAAGTTGGAGGCTTTCTTCACTTTACTATAATTGCTTCGGCCCATTTCTGAGGGGCTGAGAAGTCATGCTTAGGCTGTTTTTAAGGAGACCACTGCCAGCGAATATGTGCATGTAACCACCCCCTCCCCAAACACCCAAGAGATTTACATTTGTGAGAGGGAGCTAGGCTATAAGGCACTTCAAAAGAGAACAAAGAGCTCAAATGCAATACAGGATGGGAAAACTGGGAAGTCAGTGAGACACAAAACAGGAAGAGGCCTGTGCCAAGTAACAAGCAAATATATGCCAAATCTGTGTCACAGGACAGAGCTCAAGCCTGGAAAACTAGGACGTAGAGGGTTTCCCAACATCTACATGTTATTTCTCAGCTGTCTTGTAGGTACACGAGAAAGTAAATGGTTGAGGTTTGTTCTGTTTTGTTTTTAAACACATTGCTAAGTGGCTTTTGACTGCGTTTCTGGTAATCATTCAGTTATTCTGCTTGCATAACCTGCTCACCTTGCAATTACTTAATAACCTACCTCCCGAGCACTGCCAAAGTAGCACCCTACCACGGTTCTCCTAGCAAGAACAGAAGTGACTAGAGTTGGTTAAGCTATGAACATGTCACTACTTTAATCTGCTTGCCTGCAGGTGCAATATATACATACGCTTCTTGTTCCTATCAACTGCTATTAGTTTTACAATATACTAACCCACCAGACTGGGTGCTATCACGGAAAAGAGAGGAAATGCCAATGCCTGCTCCGCTACCTACTTTACAGCATGGCTGCCAGCATCCCACTGTGATTTTTTAATGCTGCGTGTGTGCATATGCATGTCCAGTTTTTAAGCACCAGGAAAGAACACCAGTTCCTAAATTCAGCTCTTTTTATGGAGTAAAAATACATTTTTAATTAAATAAAACATTCTTTATACTCCTACAGTGACTTGTGTAAGAGAAAGCGTTTCAGTGCCTTAAGCAAAGTCACTCAATAATGTGCTATACAAGAAACCCAACTTACGCATCTCTGCTAAGGAGCAAACATGAAAGTAGGCAGTGTTTCCAAAAAATATCAACCGTCCAGCTCCAAAACACCTCAATGGCGTTTAAATAACTTCTTACTTTCAATTAAATATCTGCTGAAATGTGAAAGGCTTTAAACAAAAATATATACATTTGTCCTAAATCAAAGCATACTTTAAGTCTCTTTCTCAAGCCAGAAAAGCTCACAAACTGAGCATTCAACCCTAGTCAACAGATAGCACAGAATTAAGCATTTAACCATGCACTCGATGGGTAAGCCTGAAGCAGCCTGTATCAGCTCAGCTTCAGAGCTGCTGCAGTAAATCCCATGACCAGCTAAGCCTGCCCACGCTGAGCCCAGCAGCAGGCACTTTAGCCAAGGCAAAACCAGTTTGCTGCTTAGCGCCGAGCAGCTCTGCCCACATGAAACCATTTGTGGTGCTGTGCTGGATTGCCAGCAAGGGTTCAAAGCAGATGTGGGACTACTACCGCTTCCTCGAGAATGCCTGGGAGGCTGGCACATGTCCTTAACACCTGCTTTATGGACAAAAAAAGCCAGCAGAAGTTAATGTTTGATGAGGAGCTTCAATCACTTAGCTATACTGCTTACCTAAAAATCACATTACTTAAAAATCAAATGCTTTTAAGAGTTCATGTCTCAGTAACTTCCTTCACTTTCATTTTGAGAGTGACTTGGATGCTTAACTGTAAAGGTTACCCAGTATCTACTAAAGGGGAATCTACCAGGATATAAAAGTACCTATTGCAGGTTATTATTACATAATAACTTATGCTGCTCAATACAGTGTGGAATCTATACCATCCAATACGTAAAGGATACGCAAGGTCAGTGAAACATGATAATCACATAGACCTCATTAAAGAAACTAAGATAGCCAAAGCATATCACAAATGATACCCCTCCAACTGAATAATCTGCAAGCTTTATTCACACCAGGAGTAAGGAAATGAGCTGGGAAGTTTTGTTTTGTATCAGTTCCTTTTAAAGGTTAACCTTAACTCATATATTGCCACTTTCATTTCCTATACAATGGAAAACTTGCATCATCATTTAGTGTGCAAGTAATACACAATGATGCGAGGAGGTTATGCTTCATCCATCTCTTTCCTTTTCTTTATTCCCACAATACAATTTGCTTCTCTCCGGATATGCATGCTTTTCCTATTCAGCCAACATGTAAGGGGTGTTTTGTCCCCCACCCTGTGCTGCCAACACAACAATTACCAATCTCTTCAGTCCAAAAGCAGGAGGTAGTTTACACTATTTTAGAATCAAGTGCTGAAGTGGTCTCTCTTTCTGAAATACTGTGTAACTGCTCATAAAAATGAAGCATTTCAATAATCCTAAAAGCAGGCAATCTCAGTCCTGCCCATGGCTGGTCTCATCCTACAAGACAAAGATAGACTTGAAAAGACCCACATCTACCCTGAAGCACTCGGAGAAATACAGGAAAGGGATGGCACAGCATTACATCCCTGAACATCATACCTGTGAAACCCACGCCAGGCTCAGAGGCTTCCTCGCCAAGGCAGCAGAGCAGCTTGCCCTCTTTGCCGTAGCTGCTAGACTGGAAGAGGACCATTCCCACAATCATGCTGTGCTTTGCAGCAAGCAGAAGAGGCTGCTCGACCCGAGAAGTCCTGGACTGCCACTGCCAGCAAAAATGCCACCACGTGCAGACGATCACTGCTCGCAAGGCTGGTGGCCAATGAAAAAGCAAGCGCTGCCGAGCGGGCAAAAGAGAAACTGGGAAAAATCAAGCTGCGGGTTAACGTGGTTATTAGCTGGATGTGAGGGTGGAGCTTCCCAGGGAATGCTGAACAAACAAAGGATGTGGGGACTGGACTACAAGTTGAAACAATTTTGAGATGAGCTTTAAAGACAGAGTTTTGTTCTGCTAAGAGTTAGGCAACAAAGTGTTTGGGAAGAAAGCAAAGAGTTTCCTTGGAGAAATTCCTTTCTACAAATTACAAAACAGGTCACCCATTAAGGGGACTGCCCAGATTGATTCATTTTTCTACTCCATATACCATTGCTGAAGCACTGTTTCCATGAATCAACAGGAAACGATGTTAGTGAAAATACATGTCTAAGAGGTACAAGCACTGAGCAAGTAAACACTCCTGAACATTTCAGGATTTCAGAAAGAAACAGAAAGCAAGGGCAGTACAGTACACCCAGTTCGAGCTGCATATTTGCTTACTTAGTAAGACAGGGCAGCTCTCCAAAAGGGCACCATCAAACTACCTCTCAAAAAACACAAGATTTGTTGGATGAATTCTTTAAAAGCCCTAGTTTTCTAGCAAAGGCTGTATGGTTTGTAGCAGGATAGACTCCTCTTAACACATGGACACGGAAGGGTTAAAGAACAAGCCATCACCGTGGCAGCCTCACACCTGGGAGGGTGGTAGGCCTGCAGAGGGGTATAAAAGGGAGCAGGGAAAGGGAAGCCAGTGATTTGGCCTTTGTAGGGGGAGAGGGGCTGTTGCAACCCACCAAGGAAAAAAGCAGCATTCCTATAATCCATGAACTCCACCGTTCTGTGAGAAAGGCAGCTGTACCATGTGATGGGGACTCTGATCAGGCTAAAGGTAAGAAATGAGCAACCTGGCTTATTCCAAATGTTTGTGTTTTGTAAGGCTGTGGATATGATGTGATGATGAGGAGTTGCTTTCCCCTACATGGCCTATGACTGAGTTATTTCCCCTGCTGCCATCACCTGATGTATGTGGAAAAAAAAATAACCAGACAAAGAAAACACGTTAGGATACCTGCATAATGTTGTCTTCCTAAGGTTCTGACAAGTGGGTGACCTCCTTTCCTCCTTCTACAAAACCAATGCCAGTGAATCCTGCAGCATGCTACTCAGTAGTTATAGGTTGAGACAAGCTCCTAGGCTTTATCTCTTTTCCCCTTTGTTTTTCCCCTCTGTCAGTTTGTTTTCTCCCCTCTCCTATGTGCTCTACGTACTCTTAATTACACTGGTATTTGTACTAACCTTTGTGTATCTATTAATACACAGAGAATAAGCAAAACTTGTAGGTAAAGACAGCATAGCCTCAGAAACACATGGATGAGCTTTGTGGCAAACAAGCTGGTGGTACCAGGAAATAGCAAGCTATATACAGATTTGTGACTTGGCTGTAATAGTTAAAACACACCAGATAAGCCATTGGTATCTCTAGAACAAAAGAAGGATTATCAGAAAGTTAGGTTGGATTAATAACGTAACTTGCAAATACATTTGAAAGCTTCAATAATTTTAGCCTCTCTCAGAAGAGTACCCTTAGCCAAAGCCTAATAGCTGTCTGGTCTGTTAATGAGCTCCTGATGTGAATCAAGTAGTGGCCAGCACTGGCATTATGGATGAGTAATATTTTGGCTGTAAGCTTCCTGCAACAGGGCAATTCTGTGCCCACACCCTTCCAGCCATCCTCCTGAAGGTTTTTCTC
>NW_010534081.1:0-27427 GCF_000687285.1 Phaethon lepturus | reverse complement strand
GCAGGAAGGACACAGAGCATCCCCACACAGCACAGAGCTGTCAAATGCACCCAGGCAGAATGAAATCAGGCATCTTTCTACTTTCTAGATGAGTGTTATGTCTTCTACAACTGATTTTCCTAGATAGTTATTTTATGCTGTAGGCCATCACCTTGACATCTGCATCCACCACACCTGCATCCTGTCCCTATTCCCTTCACAGTAAGTGCACAATATAAAATCTTAATTCTAGTATACTCAACTTCCTCAGTGGAAGAATTCACCTTTCAGGCACAGCAGCTCTTCCCAGCTCTTTAGACTATTCCCTGCGGCACCCTTCAAAGCCATTTCCTGAGAGTGGTTACCCTTCCTGTACAATTTAAATCACCCATTTAGAAGCATTTCTCTAGTTCTTCCAGCAGTGGGAAAAAGTTGAATAAACGGAAATCTCGCTGACTATGCTACTTTGAAATGTATAGTTCAGGAAGCATCTAAAAAGTTTGCTATACTCTGAATTTCTGAACCAACTGTCAATGTCTCTTAAGAAAAAGAATGTGTAAATAGAAATACAGCTCTGAAAAGGATATGGTGGTATTGGCAACAGGCCAAAGTGACTGGTTTGTCAATGGAAGGAAGAGAGACAAAGAATGGGTTACAGGGTAAACACTGGTTATTGCATACAGTCTTGATCTGATACCTGAGCATTTTGCATCAAAAAAACATAAGGTATATATACATATAAACATGCACACACAGAGTGTTCTAGCTTCTCACATGCCTTTTCTTCCACAAAAGGACACCTGAACACAAGACCACCAATATCCCTGCATATGCCACATCTTTCCCTTTATTTTCACTTTGAATTTGCAAACTAAACACCAATATAAATATCCAAGATGCTATTTTACATGCAGACTCATTTTATACACTTGCTTTTAAGACTACCAAAGAATAGGCATTGGCCAACTTGGAGTATAGAAAGTAGACCATCAAGTAATTAATGACTACTAGTATAATCGGCATTTTCCATTGCATCTTCAAAAAGCGTATCACTTCACATCACTAGACTTCAAGATCTTTAAACCAGCTTGTTAGTGGGAGGATTTCTGCCTTAATGAATATAAGGAAACAAAATTGATAACGCAGCAGCAAGTGGGTTTCCTATTTTGCTGACACGATTGGAATAGTATCAAGTTCTACCGTAGCTTTGTTTCTGATGCCAAGTCTCAGCACTTCCTACTAACCAAAAATACTCAAGGCAAACTACATACTAAAAGGCAAACCAATGCTGAACAGGCCAAGTTCCTGCTGTCTAATAATGTGGTAGCACAGAAGCAGACCTATGAACTTTCTTTAACCTATAACAGAATTCAGCCCTTACCTAAGTGGACCACCTAGTCTTTTTGCTGACATACATGTGGCCATGAAAAACACTAGTTTAAAAGGGTCAAAGAGCTCACATATGGCTTTGGTAAAATGCAGGCAACCTAACTAAATACCATTCCCAGGTGTTCCTCTCCTGCAAGCAACCAGACTCTTAATAATGTGGTTTGCTTGAGCTAAGCACAGATCCACAGTTAGTCTTTGGGCCTCCCACAGAGTGGTGCAAGATTTAAGTACTGTAAACAACCCAGTGAATAACGCCAAGAAACACAGCTCCAAGCCAAGAACTTGGGATGGGCAAGGAATAGGTTTCTATTTATGGTACCAGGCTGGAAGAGACAGCATGGGAGGAGACTTCAGAGTCAGTAACAAAATGCACCATGAACAGCTCACATCGTATAAAAAGAAATTTTTCAAGCCAAGCTGGTATCACTGGCTTGCCTCAATTATCAAAATATATCTGAAATAGAAAAGGTTAATAAAAGTGATCTTTGGTATCAGAGGGTGAAATATATGGAGAAACCTAAAAGCTCTCCATACACCTCACCTCTTAGGAGCAGATGTATTTTGCAACATGATAAACTGCTGCATATGATATTCCCCTGCACTTGTTTAATGGTTAAAGTGGTGGGTCTTTACCTAGAAGATGTGTTTTTTGACTAGCTTAATATAAAACCCAAAGGAAGACAAGGTCTGGGCTTTTGGTGTTACTGAATTTTAGTTGGTAGGCAGAGGGAGACAAATTCACCTCAGTTGATTTAGTTAAACCAATGTATGAAGAATTCAAGACATTGTCTGTCTACCCGAACATTACAAGAGGTTAGCTATGCTAAGATTTTTTAAAAAAACAAACCAATGTTGATAGAAAGAACTACCTGTCTCTTGTTTCACTGGTTCCAGTTATCCTCTCCCTTTATTACTATTGCTATATCGAACAAATAGAGGTGTCCCTCAACCCATTTCTTTCCTCAGATGTCAGTGACACATATGTATACCATTTCTCCCAATATCAACTTAATGCAGCATTTCCCTATTTTTTCCTCAATTAATTTCTGGTAAAAAAGTATCTTTTCGGTGCAGAATCCAGTATGAAATAAATCAAGCTTAAGCACCAAAGTATTCATTTGAAAACATTCATTCTTTCCTTGTTGAATGCAAGACACACAAACCTCCTCACAGATCAACAGCTGTATAGGCTGTAAATGACGAAACGTTCTACTGAAGCATTTGGTAGCGTTGCTGTTTTAAGAGAGGATTTCAAAGTAGATCAAGTATTGATCATCTTCAGTACAAACGCTGCTAACTCAGTAGACTGGCTCTCATTACCTCTAAGATTTCTGTCCTCATAGAAATCTGGCGGGAAAGTAAGTCTGGGATAAATGCAGCTAGCAAAATGATGCAGGTTTTCAGATGCATTTAAAAAACACTTTAAGGTGAGGAGCTCATGTGAGCACAGGAGAGCGGGACCTAACAAGTTATTAAAAGGTGCAATGGATGTTTCCTGTCACAGGTACTAGGAATGGTCAGAAGCACCAGAATCCACTCTAAAGTACTAATGTGACTTTTTTGAATGTGCCTCTGCGTGAGGAACCAAAACCCAACAGATAGTAAGAAAAACATTTTCCTGCAGTGAGAAAGATTTTAATGTGGTTAAAATTATGTACAAAAAGGATTTTAGAATTAAAAGCTACAGATGCAACCTCTTCACAAAATCCTGAACATGGTATCAAAACGCTTGTTACCTTAATTACTAAGGATTTGTTCAGCTCCTATAAAGCGAATCAGCTTTGCAACTGGTGGTATCTAGAAACAAGCAGAGACCACCAATCTTAAATGCTCTTTACTACATACCTGTTTCCATGGAGTACTGAAGTTCCAGTCTTTGTTCTTCTGAATCCTGCCTATAGTGGACAGTAACTACTCGCACAATAATAGTTTTAGGGAAAGGAGTGCTATGAAGGGACACTCAGATTTAAAGATAACTGGGAAACTGCATACATGTAAATCAAAAGTCTATCTGACATTCTTCCTCTGTCGTGGTAAGTTCCAGTAAACCTCTCCAGTATGAAGGGTAAGAAGGATTAGGTCACACAGTCCTTTCTCCAGGAAAGGTGGGATGGCCAAACATTATGACAGCTTACAGCAAGTCATTTAGCACTTTTTTTAATCGGTACTTTGGGAAAGAAGTGGCTTAATGTTGATTACACTTCCTCCAACAGAATTCCTGAGGAGTCATTAATACTGGCCAGATCAAAGTCAAGATATTATCTACTTCTAAGCAAATCAAATTAATAGCTATTTACTCGCACAGTGTTAAGACAAACATCTGAAGTAAGAGTTCTTCTGCAAAAAGACTACTTGAAAAATCATGGCTCAATCAATCCCTAAGCAAGCCAGAAATATCTACGCTACCGAAGTCTAGGTGGTGAGAGGTTTATTTTGCAGATGTAAAGCACTAACTGATCAGATCTTTGAGTTAACATGACATAAATGTTCAACTGCTTTTCAAGTGATGTAATTACATCTTACTAGAAGTCCTACAGTATTAGGTGCTCTCCTTACACTCAGCACCTGGAACAATGACCACATTGAAATGTTTCTCAGCTGGCTTTTAGAAATTTATTTTTAGCCTTCCTAGTCAGAAAGAAAACTTAGAAGGAGAGGGCAGAGCCTAATTCACTGACTTGTAATCTCAGGAGTGAAAGAAAATGTCAATCCAACAGCCCAAATTTGAGCTGATGTCACAACTTGAGGCCCAAGTAATTATTTTTGCAAGTGGACAGGCAGCACTGCTTACCTTTTGGAGGATATTCGGAGGGCAGAGCTCCCCAGGTGAGCTGATACAGTTTCAGTTTCCAGTACATGAGTTTGATTTTAATGGAATCCCAAAACGCTTGTTAGCACAGATGAGACTTCTCAGTTCCATCCACCCACACTGAATATGCAGCAACTGCCAAAACTACGCAGTGCTTCTGTTTTAAAAAAAATTCTCTAGCTAAAAATAAATCACAAAACTCTCAACCTCATTTGTCAGCAACCAATATGCTGTTCAAGCCATTGTCCACAGCCATTTTCTTCTCTTGAACAAAGAAGAGGTTTCCTTTTTAAAATATTTACTTCATTTGACTAAAATACTCTTGTGATCTTGCCTCCTTGAAATATATTTGTGTTAGAAAATAAGCCAGCGTTTCCTTTTCTCCAAGAAAAGCTGAACTTTAGCATGAATACTTGCCCAAAAATTGCATGCCGTCTTGTTAACTTCAGAACCAGGGAAAACTCTTACTGTGGATGCTTGTCAGGAGATCCCCAGCATCTGACATTCAGCTGAGTCCTGGCTGAGGGAGTTTTAGTTGTCTTGCTCCTTCTCAGCCCTATGGGCTGATCCACTTTTGTGGGGGCCAGTGTAAACATGCACGTATGAAGTCAGAATTAACACATCCATCGCACTAAACTTAGCTACTAGCTGCTGTGCCGCTTCCTGTTGGCAACACCCAGACACTTGTCATTGGCTCCGCTGACCAGACAACGGACTCCATTCACCAGCGCCGTTTCCAACAGCTGCTAAATAGCCAAGGTAACACAAACCCCAGCCTCGGCAGGAGAATTCCTATCTCAGCGCCGACAGCTTTGCAGTTTCAGGCTGTGTCACTACATTTGCTTTCTCAAGCCTACGAACAGCGGTGTTCAGCCCTCGTCTGTCTGAGTCCTAGTATTAAGACAAGAATGTACTCACTGAAATAATGTTTTTGGAAAATCCTTTCTGGGTTATGGCAGAATTAATACAGCTTTGAAGGAAAACAGATGATAGTCAGACTGAGCAAGTTCAATAGTATTCTAAAAGTAATCAAAGTCACTGTTTGAATTGCTGACGTAGTAATAAAATCAGTTTTATTACAAAGAAATATAACTGTAAATTAATAGACAAAGATTATTAATAAAGTTGAGTGGATTTGGATTGAAATGCTCATACAATTAAGTAGGTTTGTGACTGATACTACTCAGTCGAGATCTGATACTCTTTTCACAGAACAATAAAAGAAAAACAATGTTTTAAAAGTAATTGAAGAGAGGTAAGACTACCCAATTAACCAACTTGATGGAAATTTATGCACCCAAGATAAAAATGTGTATTTTATGTGTCTGCTACTGTAGTTGGTAACATCTTCTGTAAAGTTAGGCATTGAGATTAGTTTTTCTTTTTAGGAAGTACTTCTTGATTGTTCACATCAAAACTATAGAACATTTAAAGGCAGTACGATAGGAAAAAGAAGCCCTGCCTCTCGGATTTAGCAGAACACTTAAGAATGTCAAAAGCAAGGCAGCTAGCTGACAACTGGGATCCTTCAGTCATGTAACAGTCACCATACAGGGTCACTCATTGCCCAGCATCCTGCCGTTACCATTGCCAACAGAAGTTGCCTGCGAAAGGGTAATGATATTATTCCAGAATACTTTCCAAGCCTCCAATGTGTTGCATCTCAAGGTCTTTCTGAGCCAGAGCTGGTGGTGTTGTAGCTAAACTTCCTGACAGGCTTCTTCCATTATTTTGTCCAGTTGCTCTCTGAAGTAATGCAAACTAAACTCATCACATAAAGAATATCCTGCTGCAATGTTATCAATGGCTCAACTGCATGTTGTGCAGTGTGTTCTTATTTCTTTTGAACACGACATGCTAGTCTCATTTGATGTTCCTCAGTCTGTACAGCGGCCAATGCTGAATGATCACTGCCTGTTGGTGCTATCCCTGCCACTTGTGATTTTTACAGGCCTTTACCTTTTTCTACCACAGCCACCTCTCTTCCAGGCTGAAGAGTTTGTCTCAGGCACTCTGATGTTGCTATTGCCTTTGGTCACCTCCTTTGAGTTTCTTCTAGCACTATCATACACTCCTCAAGACCATGAGATCAGAATTACATGCAGTATTCAAACCATAGCTTTGTATAGTGGCAGAACCATATATTCTTATATTCCTAATGCTCTGCTTTTTGGACTATAATTCTAAATGTTGTCGTGATACTGTCTTATTTGCAGCTTAAAGATTTATTTCTATTGCTGTAGTAGTTGGCTCAGAGCTAAATACATCATATGAAAAGCTAGCACCATTTCCTCTGTGTACCATCTTCCACATACTTCTACTGCATTTTGTATCACTTCTTCAACCTGCAAGATCCTCCTGCAGTGCTTCAGTCAACTCTTGTATCCACTGTCTTTAACAACTTCATATTATTAGCAAGTTTACCATCTTGCTATTTGCATTCTTCCTCTTCACATCATTTGTTATAGTCTACTAGCAGCTTTTAAGCAAAACACAGGCAAGTTGAAGAAAAGTCAGCAAGTTGAGTAAAAACATTTTCTTTTATCCCTCCGATAGCAGCTTCATTTCTAGCACCTTTTCACTAAACATTAATGAGTTACAGCAAGTTATATACTATAATTAGTGCTTAGTACAGCATATGATCTGGTTAAGTCATCAGATACTGCTAACCTATGGTGAGAAGCATTTAAGAAAAAAACAAAATTACTTTGTAAGGGAAACCACTGAACTAGAAGACTGGTTAAAGAAGGTATATATACAACTAGCTCTATGGAGAAATACTCCAGGAGATGAGAAACTTGAATGTGCCTGGATGCAGACAGAATAGAAACATCCTGTAGATGCTGGTTTTTCTACTAATTTGTTTTTAGAGCAGTAAAGAAACACAAACAAAGTACAACATTGTGGAAATGAGTGACTTAATTCCTCAGAAACATTAGGCCACATCTTTTGACCAGGTTAAAGACTGCCATTTCAAAAACCAGAAACTGCATGGAAAATGCTTAGATTAACTTTTAAATTAGGCTAGCAAGATTAGGTTAGCAAGGCCAGAATCTGACCTACGGACAAATAAACATCATAAAGGAGATAGCTGCAATTACAGATTTATCTAATAATTTGTCAAAAGACAAATCCCCACAAGAGCCAAGATCTGTTGTCAATTAACAACGTTAACCTGAACAGTAGCAGTTTGTTTTTCTGTAACACCTCAAACATTCCCTCCTTGTGCTGGGGAAATACAGAAGAAGAATACAATTGTATGGATTTATCTAGGATTGTAAAGGGTTTTGAGGCAATCCTAACTAAATGAAATCCTGTTTTACTGAATTGGTACCACAAAGCCTTCTATTCATCTGGAATAAGAGGAGACAAACAATGTAAGCTATATTGTAGGAGTAAGGCAGGCTTTTCAAGACTGGATTATGTACAGTAACTTAAAAGCATGCTAAGATTAACAACGGGCGGGGAAGGGACTAGTGCTGCCTTAGCCCCCTCAAAATGCAGATGCCCTAAAAACAAGATACAGACGAGTGTTCTTTTGGACTGCTTCAGTGATGAAGTTCAGCCGAGTGCTACTTCTCCTCCAATTTTAACCAAATCTAGTCCTCTTTAGTTTTTATTTTCATCATGTTGCTTAGAGACTTTTGAACAGAAATGCAAAATGACAAGGAAAGTATTCACTCCCTTCTAAGGCAGATCTAGCAACTAGAAAAAGAAGAATTAATTTTGTCACTTGCTTGCCACACAATTACTTGACTAATTTTTCCTGTTCAATGGGTGAAACAACTCAATGTTGACACAGTCAGGGAATAAGACCTACTGCTAGTTATTTAAAGAGCCTTCCTCCCACTTAATACTGGCATAGCCGTCTGAGCCCTCTCTCTCCTGCTGTGCCAGTATTTGTGGTGGAATGAGTGGGATACTCAGAGGATTGGCCAGTATATTGTCAGTTGTTTTTAACTGAAGGCTGCTCAAGCCTCTATTACTGCTTCTGTCTTTGGGTGCCACCTCCCCCAGTGCTTAATTTACTCTATTTACTATATATATTCAAAGGGAGGAAGGAAGAGGGAAAGGGCTGGAAATTCCCAGTGGGAGGTCTAACGTTGTGGCTCACTCAGCAGTTTGTTTCCTCTCACTCTGTAAAGTACTGGTTAGTTCCTAAACTGCATCCATTTACAACACTAGTTTTTGTGGATAGTCACATATAAAGCCAAGGAGTACAGCACACCATGAACTGAGAGGATGCATCAATATTATGTTGCCTTTTGTGGCACTGATAAGAATTTTTACACCCACAGCAATGGTAGCAGTGACAAGTAGTGATGCACAGAAAATGCCATTCAAGTTGATAGTTATCACCGATACATGACATGCATGAACAAGACAAAAATAAGACTTTAAGTCATACAAATCAGAGAAATTAAGCCATTCATATACTTGCAGCCCACAGGAGGAATGGTATCTGTACTCTGCTATCACCATCAATCAAAGAACGGGGAAATTAATGAAGAATTAATTAATGAAGAATGCAAGATGACTAAACCTAAACTAGAAAATAAGATCTCTGACAAAAGAACATTAACTGCATTCAGTTTCATGGCAAGATTTTTACCAGTTGTGCCATACAGCTTGTTTTGAGGGAAGTATGTAAAACTGCTTCTTAACTTAGGAGTGTTGTTTTGAACAGAGTGAAACCGAAGTCTACTTGTTATGTCCAGGAGGGAACTTGCAGGGTCCCCACATCTTCTGGTTTGAAAGGCCAAGAAAGGTCCCTTTATCTCGTTATAATTTTTTTTTTTCTAATTTGACAGAGTTCCACCTCATGCCTTTTTCCTCCCACTCCACAGAAAACTATTCCCAGTTGTTGCTGGCCTATATAGGTTGTCAGGACAGCTGACTGCTTGGATTACACAGGGCTATATTGTATCCCTCCAAGAACCAGTCACACTAAGTGCTTCCTTTGGGACCAGGGCTCACTACTGGGCTGTACCAGCACACCAGGTGCCCTCTTGAAGCTAGAAATTCCAAGACAACAGGCAGTCCTGCAAATGCTCCCCTCAAGATCATTCTCCCACTTGAGCCTCTTCAGCATAAACCTCCTCCAAATCAGATATCTGAGTAACCAAAAGCATAGTGAACTTACACTCAGTTCCGATTTAGCCTCCTAAAGCAGGGGGACAGAATGCTGCCTTCTGCTTTTTGTCCAGATGCTGGAAACTAAAGCAGGTCTGGCTTTTGGTAGCTTGGGAGAAGTTTTTTTTCAGTTACATTTCTACTATTTACAGCAGTTACCTATGGCAATACTGTATGTAAATGTTTTCAGAATAACTGTAGCGCTCTTCCATGCAGTAGTTAGAAAGCAGAACGTTTCCTATCCCATGTAGATACTGCTTCCAGCCAAGAGCTTCTCTTTTTCATCCTTATGGAGACTGCTTATTTAGCACTACCACAAGACAGTCAATCGCTGCCAGTTTCTTGAGATGCTGCTAAACCCCTGCCTTTTAGGGCATTTCTCTATTGGAATTCTGTGCTGTTGTGACATGCTACTTAACTCTCAAGTTTCCTTGAAAAAGTACCCTTGAGGTAAACTACAAGACGTACCTCAGCTGAAGAACTGCTATTCAGCAAGCAACAGAGCATCCAGGAGCAGGTATGATTAACTTCAGACTGAAAGCTGCTGTACCATGTAGGCTTCAAATGGGTCTTTTTGGCTTAGAAAGACTTAAAAGAATCAGAAGCTAATTAATATTTGAAAGTTATTTGATGGGACTTTAGAATTAATGACATGTTTCCTGCTCATCTACATCATTGCCAGAAACAGTCTTCCCATTGCTTTCAAGCTACTTTATGCACTTAAAGCCAATGTAACTATGTGCTGCATGGGCTGCTTAGAAGTAACAGCTTCCTGGGTAGGTTATAGAACTGAGCAGATGCCAAAACTGTCAAAAACAGTGAGGGAAGTGAGGCAAGGAAAAATGTTTATATGGACATATTATTGCTTTGAGATCTAAGTCTCCTACAATCTAAAATAAACCACACAAGCATAACTATGTTAAATTTTTATAAAGCCTGCATGGTTAGTCCCTGAAAAACAGAACCAAGAGCTGCAATTTAGAAACCTAGAAGCACCCAGCACTTTTAAGCACCTCCAGCAAGGATGCTGAAGCTCCTGCATGAAAGATCAGCAGATATTCTGGAGCAAACACCCCTTAAGGTCATGCTTTCATCAAGAACAGTAAATTGCCTGTGCCCCAGAAAAGGAAAAACCTCTGAAGCACCTACAAAGGCCAAGTGAAGCACCCATGAACAGCACACAAATCCATGACTGAAATACAAAGATGAGAGCCTGGTGAATACCCAGCAGAGACCCGCATAGAGTTCAAAATATTCTTTTTCACTAAAAAAGCCAGAACATTAAACATGCAAGGTCACACCTCAGATTCTGAAGCTGGAAAAGCTGAGTAATAGCAAACATCAAGTTGTCATGATCAAACACACCAAGCAGAATCAGCCCTCAAAAGGACTGACTAATGTAGGTTGGCATGTTCTCCTATTAGTAACATCAAATGTGACTATTTAGTAAAACTTCTATATTGAGAATTGCATCTAATTAAAACGCAGCAGCAGAATACCAGTGTAAGAACTTAATTTCTAATTGCTAGAGAAACTAACAGACTCATTCATTGAGAACTGCGACTGTTGGCAGAGATATTGGTCAAATAATCCATTTGTTTATCCAACTTTAAGTTCATACCTTATGCAGCTTGAAGCTGAAGCCAGCCTTCTCCTTTAGCTGTCAGTCTTACCAACTCTATAACAGCAATGAAGAGCTACTGTTCACAGGCATTAGGTTATAATCAGCTTTTCATTCAAGGTATATATGTGTAGCATGGTAGAAAGCCATCAAGGACAAGAACTCAACAAGCACTGAAGTAAAATATATGTTAAAATATCCCACCATTAAAACAGATAAGAGCTGATCGTATTGATAAGAGGCCACCTCCCCAAGTTTCTAAGAAGAGATACTGTCTTTGACTCTTTAAGCATCTGAATTAACTCATTTATGAATTTCAGAGATTCTAAAAGGACAAATTTCAGGGGCTCATTTCAGATAGCAGCCTTGCTAAAGAGATACAATGCTAAGTGTCTGTGTAGAGCTTGTTACGACTTTTTTTTTTTAGCAATCCTAAACCAAATTCAAAGCCCTCCCCCCAGGCACAAGAGACAAAACCACTGAACTATTCTGCTAAGGTTTTGAGGGTACAGACTGACCGTGTGGCTAAGTGAACCCAGCAGGCAGCTGCTGCCAGATCAGTGGTTGTTTCTCCTGCTCCCAGCTACCTCCTTTGCTGCTTCCCACATGCTCGCACCCGCGGTTCATCCGATGTGCAGTAGGCTGGGTCAGGAAACCAAACTAGCCCTTCAGAGTTTTCTGTCAGTTTAGCTCCCTGGACTGGCTCACCATAGGGCTAGATGAGAACCAGTACTTGTAAAGGAGTACAGCGTTTGTGGGGACAAGCTTCTCTGGACAAGTTTTCATCAATTCAGCCTTAGCATATTGTAATTCAGATGATCAGGATACAAACAGGCTACATCCTGCAAAAGTTAACTTCAAGATTATGTATCTCCTAGATTAATTTATAACCCTTTCAATCACAGAAAAAAATTAATGCAAGTATTCTTACTTTGAAAATCCCTGGTGAATCTTTTGGAAATTACATATCATGAATACTATAGACAGGTTATTTATAACGGACTTCATACTACTGGTATTGCTGCTGTTGGCCCCATTAAAGGGAAATTACAATAGACACGTGTTCTAGCAGCAGGATTGAAACTCAATGACTCACCCGATTAAAATATACGGAATCTAATGATCTTACTTCTAAAGAAAGGGCAGGGCTTCCTACATAATGACAGGTACAATATAATTACGGGGAAACTGACAGTCTTAGCTTTGTTCTTAATATATGAAGGTGGCTGCTGTAATCTAAGACAAATACATAAAATGCAGGTTGTTCCTTTAAACTGTGGAGGAAAAATATTCAGGCCTGGGTGTGGAGGTGTCAAACCAGTTTTATTGGGCACTTTGCCAATGTTACAAAAGCAATATATCACATAAGGGTGGTAGCCTACTCTCAAGGCAAAAATACAGCTAGAAATATCAGCATGTGTGAAAAAAAGGGCAACCTGGGCAGAGGAAAAGAGGAAAGAGAACTGAGTGTACTGGTAGAGCATAGAAAAACACTATGGTCTATACAAGCATTATTTATATTTAGAGGGACATGGCATCCACACAGGCTCAGACCACCAGAACTCCACCTCTATAAAGAGGTTAGCATTATCCTGACAACATGAGTGGGGATATGTAGCTCTTACAACCATCATTACAGCCTTATGAAAAGAAACACTTCAGATAACTCCTTAACCTAATTAAGATTCATAAACTGAGGCTTCTGCAGCTGCTAAGATTCATCTCCTGGTTTTGTCTGGAGATTTGGGGTGGGGATCATTGTGGAGAACACAGACCCTGTCAGACACAAATGCTAACTGCACAGCTGTCTTCAGAGGCACGCTGCTGAAAGGACTCTGCATTCCTCCTCAGAGACCAGGCCCGAGATGCGCAGTCGTATTTTTTTCAGATTTAAAACTGCATGAGTCCTAACATACAAAGTTGAGAGTGAACACGTGTCATCCAGTGATGTGCCTGTTCTTTTACACAAGAGACAGTCAGGTAACAGCAGCATGACTCTCTCATCCCAAACAGGGATGTTTTTCTAAATTTTTTTCTAATTGTTCTCTGGAGGTTCAAATGTTCTCCAGACTGAGATGCAGTGATATTTTTCTGATGAGGATAGGATAGTAAGATGTATTTCCAAACCCTCTAGTAGGTAGCCATCTAGCCTGCTCAGATGTCTACAACTAAACAATAAGATCCACAATTTTTGCTGAAACACTTTCTTAGTAATTTAAGAAGAAAAAGACAATGCATCAGATCACAGGCTGCTGCTGAGGCCACACCTGTTTTGTGGGTGACTACCCTCACTAGCACAAGCCATGCTGTACCCTTCATTAGACATAAATGCTTATTATTGCATGCATTAAATACACAGCCTACAGAACATTCTCAGTCAGGGCATGCTAATATTATGCCTTGATACTACATGGGATATTTTTGTAGCAGTGTGCCTCACAGTTTTGATATTTTATTCCCTTGACAGTCCTACAGAGTAGGGTAAAATTTGTACTATGCAGAAAGTGGTCTAAAGCAAAGAAAGTCATTTGCTAAATATCAGACTGGAAGCTATGGCAGAACAGGACTCAAACTGATGTTGATCAGCCATCCTTCCTGAAGTGCAATACACAAAATCCTTACAGTATCTCACTAACTTAAGAGTAACACTTTCAATACAAAGACATACAATACTTTGAAAACAGCTACTGTTTCAACAACTGATGTTCTCTAAACAAACACTAGTACACTTCCTCATGCTAACAAAGTAGAATTAAAACAAGTAGCTTTAAGTTCAAGCATCAAAAAAGTGAAGAAAGTCTGTCACAGGGCAAAGCACAATAGCCTCTAAAGTCAAACCTGGAAAAGAAAGCATGGTCCTGTGGAAAGGGTACTGTGTTAGTAGTTCTGCTAAAGACCTGTTGCATAAACCATCTTGTGTACTCATGCCTCTCACTTATCTGTGTGATAAAACACTGTCTTTCCTTTATAAACTTACTACCCTTCCAGTGGGGGGAAGCTAAATAAATAGCATTAGCTATTAGAAAACAGTTTTCTTAACTGCAGGGATTTTTACTCATGTCAAGATCTCATTTTTCTAATATTTAAACAAATATGGTACCTCCATGGGGAGAAATAATTTTCTTCAATTCCAGCATGCCTGCATTCCTGGCTTTAGACCTGGCATCTTTTGTCTGTCAAAGGCAAGGAACTGGGGAACAAACTGTTTCACCAAGAGCACAGAAAGTCTGATAGGAAGACACTGTGCTAACAGGGCAAGAAGGAAGAGGGCCTACTCAAGAAAGCAATAAAACACAAGGTAAAAACAGGAAAATTAAGTTATGCAAACAACAGGATAAAAAGCACACAAGAACTAGAAGGTCCTGTACATTGAACACCACAGAAAGGAACTGCAGGGGCAGAAAGTAGACTTAAGGCAAGGAAAAGTGGAGTATCAGGATATAATAGAAAATGCCCACAGTAGAGGGTTGAATGTTACATAGCAAAGAAACAGCATAACACAGACTGGACTAAGCTGCTTTGCTATGATTTTTACCTGTTCTTCAGATCAGATATAGCTCAAAATAAAAATACAGGCAGCTGAGTAAGAACGCTAAATGCTCATAGGAAAGGAAATAGTTGTTCTTCCTAATTTGTCACCAGCACCAATTCCTGCACATTCAATTCTGTTTCCCTTTAAGCTTCAGAAAACCACACTTCACGTGGTGTTCACCATAGAAAGACATATCTCAGCACACAGGATTGTTTTCTAATTTCTAAAAGCACAAGAGCAATCCCTGGAATGGTAACCTTCAGTTTGATGACAGGAAGCGCTGCTGCACCAGAGCAGTTTATTCTATATACTGAAGCCTGCTTCTCTATTAGCAAATCAAGATGACAGTAATAGCTTTTATGGCTTCAAAAATTACAAGCACACCTCCCTGTAGGCTCAGGGGGTGGAGCATAGAGTGTAACTGTGTGAAGAGTGTTTTAATCTTTCTGCAAGAGGAAATAATGGATGGGTGGATGTAATAAAGCCAGATGCCAAGGCCTGAAATACACATAAGACCTCAACATAGTAACAAATTAGGAAAGTGCAAGGGAGGAAAAAAGGAGAGCTATAGCATACCAGAAGTCATGCCTTTGCTTCTACATGATAGTATGCAAGACAGGAAGTCTGGCTTGGTTGTATTTTAAACAAATTTTCACATCTCCTTTCTAGTAGTCTGTTTTAGGGCTGATTAATGTGTTTCTTTTAATGTGGCCTTTCACTGACTAGTATTAAAGGGAATGATAAGTGACTTTTGGAAAAAACACAAATGCATCCCAATTTACTCTTAACTACTACCCCACAGCTGAGCAGTCAATGATGAACACAACAGTAGTGTCAGGTGATCTTCTTTTTTTGTATTTACATGCCTAAACCCTAAACACCAGGTTTAGGATCTCTTTGCAGAGATCTTGCCTCCCAGCCAAAAACCCAACTGCATGAATGCTTACTGCAGTTCACTCTCCTGTTCGTATTGCTCTGCTGCCAAACAACCAAACACAGTATATTAAAGTTCTCTATCTGTTGCTAATTAACTGTAGCTTCAGCCTCTTTATGGAAGTTTGATAAATAACATTCAGCAAAGCACACAATGTTGAGTTTACATTTCAAGGCAGGTCAAACAATTAACACAAACACTAACCTTCTTTCAGACCTATTATCATGACACAAGTGTTTTGAAATACAGACTAGAACCACAACAAACACATGTTTCTCTAACAGCCTACACAAAGAGACATGACTGAACATTTAGCCTGCAGACAGCTTTTTCTGTGTTTATGCAAAAGTTAAGTCTAAACACCTCTGTAAAACAAGCAAGCATTATTGCCACTTTACAGATAAGAAGGGCACAGAAGCAATAAGAAGTGTCTCTTAATTTGAGGGCTCAGACTACCCAGAAGAAGTATCAGATTTAATGTCTTTTCATGCATGAAAGGTTGTCTGCCTGCTTACACATAAACAAGTTGGAAAATCTCTCTTATTGGCAGATGAAGTTATCTAGGATAAAGCCCAAAAGAAACAAAACAACTAAAAAGGAAGCAGTTCAGGTCTTAAAGGCAAAGCAAAATAAACATGTATTCCCTTAAAATTTAAGACAGCTACATCTGCCTTTTGATATGTGGATCTTGCCTGCTTTCATAAATCAAGTTACTTAAAACACTCTTCACTGTAACACAGTAATGTTGAAAAAAAAACCAACACCCTTCACTTTTCCTAACAGAAAAACCTTTTAGCA
The DNA here is from genome assembly GCF_000687285.1 of Phaethon lepturus. Lineage (NCBI taxonomy): Eukaryota > Metazoa > Chordata > Aves > Phaethontiformes > Phaethontidae > Phaethon > Phaethon lepturus. The sequence continues at coordinate 11,232 of NW_010534081.1, read as the reverse complement.
ATGGATAAATTTAGTCAAAGCGTTGTAGCACCCTCTCGTGGTAGGCTAGAAAATCATGTTCTCTGTAAGTAGCTGCAATTGATCCTTCCACCTTCTTACTTTAAAATTCACACAGCCTTCTGTGTGCTGCCCAGACTCCCTAGCTAGCTAGTGCTGCTCAGCATGAGATTTGTGCTCTTTCATACTCACCTGCTCCCCGCTGACAATGCGGCACGCGTTTCAAAGCCTGCTTCCCTGCTCAAACATAACAAGGTGAGCTTTCTGTGAAAAGGGAAAGGCTAAAGAAAGCAGAAAGGCTGTCTAAAAGGTTCCTTCTAGTCAAGTGGTGTTCTTGTTCAGGAACAAAATACTTACTGGCAATGCCTCATGCATACCAGCTGCAGTGTAGTTCTGTAACAGCTGATGCACAACAGAAAACACTAATAATCAGCACCTGGGGATACCATTCCCCCGTGTGTGAAGCAAGAAAACTAGCACAGCTCACCTGAGTCTAAACATCCTGTAATTATGTTGCCTTAAGGAATGCCAGTTTCCATAGCCCACAAGGCAAGTGAGTATAATACCAGGGCTAAGTCCATCCACCTGTGGCTGAGCAGGTACTGAGGCCAACTGAGCTTTTTTCTAGAGCTAGGCTGTACATAGAAGCAGTTATATGCTCTGCCACCAACCCCTAAAATGAGAAAAACATTTTATTTAGCAGAAACACTAACAAGGCAGGCAGAAAGTCACTGCACCTCTACTATCATGGTGCAAGCTCATGTGTTGATAGACACATACCAAGTGTCTTATTCAAATTTAGCTTAACCATCTGACAAAAAAATAGATGGAAGCTATACAGACTTATTCACATCAGAGTAAGAAAGAATTAGAACTACTCTACAAGACTACAGGCAAGCTTAGGTTTGACAGACTTACGCGTGTGGGCTATCTCAACTTCTCAAAGCATATCTGTACTTCTAACTAGGTGATAAAGTACAGGAATTACCACATAATTAAATGACTCTGATTTAGAGGGCAATGTCCCCTTTAAACATTTTACCCCTAAAGAAGTTAAATATACTTAATTATGATTACCTAAAAACAGAAAAAACAAAAAAATTTCTACCAAAACAGATTTAGTACTGTTATGACAAAAGCAAGAATTAAACTTGCTAGACTTCTGTTTCACAGGATAGCTATGGCAGGCTACTCAAATCATCATTTGAGCATCTACTGATTTTGCACATCCATCCTAAGCCATCTAATGCACCTCTGGAAGAAAAAAATACGAAAAGTGGGCTAATTGTTCTTCTGTAGTTCATATCAGACTCAAATTTATTAGGTTATGCAAAACAATAGATCTCAGCTTCTTCCAACATGAAAAATCAGCTCCTTTCTCACAGCTAGGTTGCAATCCTTAATATCCACCTTTTTTTGAGATCCTGAAGAAAAAACTAAATATAGGTCAAAATACTAGCACTGCAAGACACTAGATACCATTTTCTCATTTATTTTAAGGACCTCTAGACAAAGCTTTTTTAATCTGATAAAGTACCTCTGCTTTCTCTGTTTACTCTTGGAATTAAAAAAAAAAAAAGCCATAAATCAAAACTAAGTAAAAGCAACAAGTATCATCCTGAATTGAATAACAAGCATGCAATTTATGAGTAGTGGATAAATACTTCCCTGTGCTTCACTGCATAATTGGGCCAGAGCACAGGTTTCACGGTGGTATCAATTACAGAAGCACTGTTCATCCCTCTCCAAGCTGTATACATCTCTCTGCCTCAAAAAAAGACGACAAAACCTACCAAAACCCCACTCATCTTCCTAGTCAGGAGAAGGCGTAAGAATTCTCCAGGGCCTGCAAGAGAGCTGGCTCTCACAATTTATGTTACTGACACAAATGATAAAGCTCATTATGGCTTACTTAATGCCAATCAAGTCAGTAAAAAAGCCGCTTTGAAAACACACCCAAATTGAAACCACAAAGTGATCAAAGAAACAACTTTCAGAGCATCTGTTCACGGTCTTGCCTATACCGCAGCCTTAATGCTTTGATCAAGGTGCCATTCTAAGAGTAACTTCACTGAGCCTCAACTCTATTAATATCAACAATATTCTAAAGAGCACAGGCAGGACGTTCAGCAATTTAAAGTTCAAGTTTTAAGAACTTGCTATTTTAACTTTAGTATCTTAAGTCTGAGCCTGACAGCTGCCAACTATTAGACTGAAGTTTTTTATTTGCTGGTTTATAGATGAAAAGATGAAAAAGCTTAATTTATAGGTGAAAAGAAACCACAGATCAGCTCTCAGACAAAGGATGCTGTTTCTCTCTCGCTTGTACTGAAGTGAACTGTGGACATAAAGTTTTACAATTCAAACCTGTGTTCTAAGAAAAAACTGCATTAAACACAAGTGGTAAGTCCATGCTTATGCAGTCCAGCTCAGGCCAGTATAAGCTTGAGTTCTGCTGCACCCAGTGACTTAATGGAGGAAGGAAGCTATGCCACTATTTCAAGAGGTTAAGAAGAGTCCATTTCACTCTTCCCAGATGACATAACTTGTATCAGTTTTTAAGAAGTTTTATAAACAGACTTTTTTTATTGCTAAAACAGTCACCATAGTTTCATTAATTTGCAAGTTCTGACAGATTGTTGGACTAGAAATAACACTTTAAAATTACTTCTTTTTAAATCCCCTCAAGACTGATCCAAATAATTTTTCTAGTTTTCTTCTATTATTAAGTAAATTTCAGCGACATTAATATAGCTGTATCTTGTCTTTACTTCTGCTCTTGGCTCTCTGAGCAGCAACACAAAATTGATATTCTCATCAGTTCCACAGGCTCCCACAGGTTTCTGAATAGCAGCAGTAAAACTGAACAGTCTTGTTAACTCTGTGACACTGCTGGTTAGCAAAATGAACCCTGAGTAGCAAAGCCTTCAAAATAATCTTGAGAAACTGAGTTGACCCTGTAAGCTAAGGAAGGCCTCATTATATTAATTTAAACTCCAGCTTGGGTTTGAAGGGTTATCTTCACAATCTAGTGGCTGCAAAATTAGAATGTACAAGTGGCTTTGTTTTTTGTCTAGAAAACATACCTGTGCTCTGTAAACACCTTTTAGACCCTTAATGTTTAGGTAAATGTAGGAGGTAATACTTATCTACTTGGATATGACAAAATTTAAGCAAGCTTCTAAGCTAGGCCATGTTGGTGTGTACACAGGTTTGTGATGAGGAAGTGCTTCCTTGCTTTGCAATTCCTGTATGTCCTGGTGTGTCTACTGTACAGGCACACTACTCTCTACAGTCAACTCGTCCAAAAATTATGGGTCTAATTGAGTATGGAATCTCAAAAACAGGAACACTTCATGAGCTATGCTACATACTACCACCATAATACCCAATATTAGTATCATTTCTTTCAACTAGAAGCAAGCCTGACAGCTGTTTCAAAATTAGCCATGGTGCTGAGCACACTTAACAAAAGTGATTATTGGTATCTTCTGTCAACCCACTGTAAATCCCACATGTGAACTCTAAAGATTGCGTATGTGTATTCACTATTCAATTGTACTTGATTCTACCTCTGGTAAGAAGGGAACAGTAGTAGCAGATCTTGTTGGTGGGTTTTTCCTCCCCAAAATGAACAGTCCTGCAAATTAACATTTGGTTGTGCTCTAGGAGCTTGCAACTCTTCATCTTTTTGTGCCTGATACCAGTCATCAGCTGCGTCAGCCCTGAACTGGTCAGACAGTTGGACTAGATGATCATCATAGGTCCCTTCCAACTGAAATAGTCTAGTCTATGTGGGGAAGCCCCCCAGGCCGTACGCTGCCTATTACAGGGACATCAGTGAGTAATCCACTCCTAACTTACCATAGATCAGTTGAGAAAGCCCACCTGTCTCGTTCAACAGTTCTTAAATATACCCAAGACTGTATTTTAAAACGTTATCGCCAAAGCTGAACAGTCAAAATACAGTCTCCAGTATACCGAAATGCACTATTAGGGAGAAGCTGCAAGATCATCTTTTACCCTTTCCTCTTTTTCCAGTCTTTCCTTATTCCTGTTCTTTCCTCTCCAGCATGTCTGTGTTTCTGGAGATACTCTTCTCCGTAGTTGTTCATACTACATATCCTAGTTGAGATGATGACAAATATGAACAGCAGAGACATGCTTGATGCTATGTTGTTGGAATTATTGTAGGAGAAAGGAAGGAGAAACAGACTGGGAGGTGCATAGGGTCACAAATCCAGAATGTTCTCATCTTCCCTGTCCTCTAATTTGGTTCCTAATTTAACCCCAACAGCAGCAGGAGATGGTTCCTATGCCTTTGCCATATACAGCTTATAACAAGAAGCTACTTCAGTTTCACTTTAGCATTAAATAACAACAACCAAAAAACATCAAACCAACCAGGAAAGAGCCCAAAATCCAAACCAGTAACATTAACAAATTAAAGGAAAATCCAAACCAGTAACATTAACAAATTAAAGGATGAGGGGATGCAGAACTGCCCTATAGAAAATTAAGTTTTCCTTCACCAAAGAGCTACTTTTCTTACATAATTGTAGTCCCAATTCTCACATCACTATTGTCATAAAATACTTTCAAATCAACATAAGTGAAGCTCCAAGTTTATTAGCACATTAGCACATTTCTAATGGAAGTATCATAGTAAGATTAAGGAGGTAAAATGTTTGGGAGGGAAGGACAGGAGAAGAGGAAAGGAATTTCTGAAAAGGTTCAGTCTTAAAAGTAATATGTTTAAATGGCTTTAAAGAGCACTAGAAGATTGAAATAAAACCAATTAAATTCTTAGTGAAGTATTTCTGTTCATCTTTGTCTCCCCCTCAAAAAAGGCAAAGTTATTTTTTGACTGTTTTTTGACATTCCTGTGCTGATTTGGCTGACACTGAAAGCCACCTATTAAAACATTAATTTATACACAACTGCAGATAAACATTCATATTGAGAGATGCACATTATAGAAAGCCCACAAAGCACATGAAACTTCCTAAGCAGATATGGGTAATATAACTAAGCATTGTTGTTGTGGTTTGCAGTGTTACCAACAGGAAGCCTCAATGGTTTTGTAACAGTCACTTATTCTAGAGAGAACAATCTCGATGGATAATACCAAGATCGGCCTTTGAAATAAAGTATTTCATAACCACAAAACCAGAGAAATGTCAGGGATGATGCAGTAATGGTGAAAGAACCATTACTTCGGACACAAGTCAACTATGTTACCCCACTCAGCGCAAGCTTTTGTTTCTTTCCTGCTGTGTTGAGGCAAGGAGACACTGCCAGTGGTCTAAACAACTATGAGGAATAATTCTTTACCAGTAAGCACTCTTCTAAATGTTGTTAAGAAGGAACCTGTATAACTACTTTGCAGAGTCACCTGGGCCAAGATGATGGTCAAGGGGCCATTTGCACTATAGCTACCAAGCTTTGCATCACTCATAATTACATACTGTTGAAAGAACTACTAACCATGCAAGCAGTGATTTAGGATATCAGATTCTGAAACAGTTATAACGTAGGCGAGGCTTTAGGCTGTGGTCATCCATCCCTGGCGTTTTGAAATACAACTAGGTGAAAATGAACTTGGCAAGTAACTAAACAAAACCAAACTACATTGCTTTTAATAACTTTCACATGCATCCCTACTGGAATAAGTATAAACTGCTGTTTCTTGTTTTATATTAGTTGGATTTTAACATAGTTTCTTATGAGTGTGAACTAGTCAGCTGTCAGCAGTATTTAGAAGACAGTTTAGGGATAATAAGTGTAGTTGTCACAACTTAATGTTTCCACTAAGAGAAATGGGCTAGAACAAATCATGCTAACGATCATCTAGCTTTATCTACAAAACAACGATCTAAAAAGTGTGATTTGACTTCTGCAAGGACTGGCCTGCTTTAAGAACAAACAAACATGACACATGCTGAAGTAAGTGGGTCACAGAACAGGTCACTTCTCCTGAACACCAGTGAAAACATGATTCCAAGCCTACTGTCCCAGAATCTGTAATTAGTACCAGCCATAAAATATTCCTGAAGCCAACCCTGCTACAGCATCGCTAGGAGAGAGTCCAACTATCTTCCAACTCTAATTACGTGAGCTGTCAGTCCCGCTAGATTAAAAAAGATGATTTAAGCCACTTGTGACAATTTGCTTTTGTGTGCAATAGCTTACACATTCACTTTCCACTGATTTGTTCACTTGGCCATGTCCCGATTTCCAAAAAAAAATCCTACAAATTTTTTTTTGCAAAACATTGCACTTGCAAGCAATACCAAGTTTGTGAAATATTGCTAGAACAACTTGTACCACGCCATCTGCTGCATGCGGAGAACTGAGAAATCAGAGATCTGCCTGGGCTTTGAAATTTGATTTTTGAGTTAGTTCTGACTAACATCTTTTGAAGTAACTTCATTTCAGTCTTACCTTCTTTAGATTATGTTCCCCCGCCTATGTGAAAAGGACATAGGAAATATACACAGGCCAGGAATTATAACACATCAGTAGTCTGTATTATATTGTCCCTTCCATCAAGTTGGTAAAGTCCTCTCATTTAAGAAATACAGTATGCAAAAATCCCAACTTAAGACAAGGTATGAAACTGAGTATTGAATGCAACTGAATCTGCAGGAATAATTTAGGTATCATGGAGAAGGATGCAATAGAGAACATGCCTGTAATTTCATGTTCTACAGATGTTTCTCTAGACGCTTAGCTGAACTATCCTTTATTCCCCAAATAATTAGTTAAGAGTTATTTATACAGTGTGGTCCCACAAGATTTCTGATTTACAGTACAGAGAGTCAGGCAATCACTGAATACAGTGATTATATTCCATCTGCAGAGGGCATTTACTGACAGGAAAGTCTGCGGGCAAGTAGCTCTGGCCCGAGCTTGCTGCATTTCACTGGGATGAAAAATAAAGAACATTTTAGGCAGACCACAAAGTGCAGTTGTTAAACTGACCCTATTTTCTCTCCTTCTTTCCATTTTCCTGCATCCAGCCCTTCAGTTTCACTGAATTTCAAAGGGATGGTGTTATTTATGCTTCTTCCTATTTTAGAATGTTTTTATCATGTGGCATAGCACTCCAACTGCCTTAGGGGAGCTTTAATGATAATTTTATTTTTAAAAGTATAGGCTTATCTTGCCTGACCTTGATGCACATAGCAAAAGGTTGCTAAACTCCTCCTCTAGAAAACAAAACAGGGAACAAATGTCCTGCGCCCGCTGGATCAAAAGCTCAAGTGTGGCAAAGCCTTCTGCTACCCCAAAATATATCACCAAGGCAACTGTGGCAGTATTACAAACAGGTATTGCAAAGGCTTCCCAGCCAGGATTTAAATAATCTGATTTTCCTGCAGTATGTTTTCTACAACACTCAGCAAGTCTTTTCGGAGATGAAAAGCATGCTAACACCATTCCAAAGAATATCTTGGTACAGTAGGCAGTTATCACTGCTCTTCAGAAAGAAAATTGGAGCATGTCACTGTTCAAAGGTCATACGAGGAGCCAAGTAGAACCCATGCAACTTGGAAGTTGTTGGTTGTCATCAGTTGTACCCCTTCCCTCAAACTAATGAAAGGATAAGGAGATAACCTACTACCCTGTTCTCTCCCCTATTCCTTCTCTGAAAGGGAAAGCAAGCTCATCCTCTAATGGCACCACATACTTCTTTCCTCTTCTGGTTGCACTGAACTGTAAGAATTTGATCATAACTAGTGTTCGTTCCAGATTCTCCCTCTTGAGTTGCTGTCCCTGTGGTACTAGTCAATGCTGAGGCAGTGTACATGGGATTTAAACTCTTCCTTTCTAGTACATTACTAGCAACCAAGATGCTTGATGATCCATTGCTTGATTTTATAAGTCACAGATTACATGCTAGGAATGCTGGCAATTGGGCACTTTGAAGGGCTAATTGCAAAAGGCTGCAAAATCCATAACTAACTTTTGCATCTCAGAGAATTCTGCTCCATGGCTAACACCAGTATATCACCTTGCTTAGGACTTTTCTGCTCAACTTCATAGCAGTGCTCACAGAATTCAATACTATGGTGAGCTGAAACCCCCAGGAGTCTAGGGGTCTGTTCTCATGACAGAATAGGGAGATGCCACAATGCAGATTTCCCTGTTCTTTCCATAAAGCAGAAAACATCTTCAAATTCCTTGCTTCTTCCAAAAGTACATCCTGAAGTAGGTAGTGCCTGTATACCTGTAGCACTTCTACACAACTGTGACAGCAAACAACCTTGGGACAAACTGGTTAAACTCAATCTCCCGATTTTTCAAGGACCACTACACTTCAAGTTAGTCACATAAAAACACTCATCTCAGGTTTTCGGTAGCCTAGCATTTTACACTTTATTGATTTGACACAAGCTACAGGATCGTTTTTTCCTTCAAAATCCTGTAGCAAAATGGGTCTGAGGCTGGAAACATTGTTTATTTCCATCCTTTTCATAAACAATCCAGAAGAAGCAACCCCTCAGAATGAACTTTGGCAAGAGTGCTCAGTAAGGTTCACGTCAATCCTAGCATAGTATAATATGAAATCTGCCAATATGAGCTAAGGCGAGGACTTACACCTGCAAAGGTCTACCACACTCAACATGTGGTCTTCCACACATCAATCAACATATCTAGGAAAGCCAAGGAAGGTAAATAATCAATGCTCATCCTTAGACTGGCTGGTTTAGTCACTGGTCCAAGAATGCTAGCCCTTAATCCTGTGCTTTTTCCATCACTTTTCATACCCTGTGAATACATGTCCTAGAGACAGGATGGAAGGTTCAGGTTCAGAAAGAAATGACTAGAAAAGAGGAGTCAGGATCAAGTAATATTGCCAGCAACCACTGCGTCTCAGGTTAAGTAAACCAGGAGAAAAGGTCAATAAATGAAAAATAAGAATAGAAGTTGAGAGAAAAAAAAATTCTCTCGGACAAGGGGAGTCAGGGTCACAAGAAAACAATTTCTGTGAGAAGGGAAGTGAATTCCAGATTCAGGAACACGACAAAAATCTTTGGTTATTGCCCAAGACAAGTATTTAAATCCAAGTATACAACTTTGAGTAGCATTTGGTACAGATTATTAATAACGAGTTGTTCACTCATTTCCAGTAAAATGTGCATGGAATCAGGGAACAATTTGACATGGCTGAGGTAAACACCAAAGGTGGGATGGGAGTTTGAAGACTGCCCTGAAACTCTCAAAAACTCGACTGCCAAAAAAACCCCACATCCTTTACAGACTCTAAAAGAATAAAAAGCTGTATCTGATTTTCAACAGACACATCTTCCTTTATAGTCTGCAAAGAAAATAACAGAAGCAACAGAAACATAAGTAAAATGATATCCATTACCTTACTGCTGAAGCAGATAACCTAAGCAGTATAAATAGTAATTATTAAAAGATATATTGTAAAAGATACAATCACTGTTATCACAGAGAAATGTCCTTTTTATACGCTGCTGAACAGTTTTATTCAGAGCGTGATGGCTTTCCAGGCTCATTCTTGTTTGTAGGTCTAGGGAAGACAGTGCAGAAGGGCTGGCAGAGCACCTAATTCATGTATTTGGTGTGCATGCATGCTTAAGAAAGCTTTTTCTCTCCATTTCCCTGCCACTGTGTGTAAATAATTCTCCCTACCTTCTACCTTTAACATTTAGTAGGGTGGAGGGAGGAACTAGAAGGATTTGTTCAGGATGCTGAACTAAATTACTACTAAAACACACAGCAATAAATGAAAAGATGCACTTGAGTCAGTCTCCACTGTGTTATTCTGAAGTAACTACGTGTCCCCACATGCTGTACCGTACTTCCCACAAACATCCTTTCTGTCCTTGCCTTGTGAGAGCAAGAACCAAATAGTCATCTTGATACCAAAACGCAAAAAGACAGACAGTTTGTCATTAGCAGGAGTGCTCTTGCCTGCTAAGTCACACTTAGCAGTCTATACAGCAACTTAGCTCTGCTACTAAAGACTAAGACTTAGACTTCAGCATACTGAAAGAAGCAGGGTATGTGCATAACTTCTGAGATCTGTTCCTAACGTTGTGAATTTACAGTATTCGTCTATTATAGTAATGTTTTTGCCAAAGTGCTTTTTAAAGTACAAAAATACAAAGATGACAGAGTAAAACATGAAGCTGATGATATTATGGTTGAAAGATGCAATAAAATAGTAACTCTTAATTTTAATTGTAGTAATAGCGGGTCAGGCATTTCAGCAAGCATGGAGTTCTGTTTTGGTTTTAAAATTGATACTGAACTCCCTGAACCCAAAAGCTGTGATAACACTGAGATTTTTAAGAACCAGATTTAGTGCTGCGCTCTTGTTTTGATAGATACTTATGTCTCAGCAGTCACAGCAGATGATATTTACATTTAGACTGCTAGTTGCATGTTCCTTAATCTTTTTGCCTATGCTCATTCTATTGAGCAAAAGAAAATATGTATTGTCAGAAGCAGCCTTGCTCTATAAACACTGACATCTCTCTCCCGGCTAACGCCAAACCAGCCAAGCTCTCCATAGCAGATTCAGTTCTTTAGGATTAGAGATGCATCCGCACATCTATTCTCAACATGTTTGTCAAGGCAGACACGTTTCAGTTGATCATACCTTCCAAAACTTGTGCATTACATCAAGATGTTGCCAAATAGATACAATTAAAAAAAAAAAAAAACCCCACAGTTAGAAAGGGGAATTTGAAGTTGCAAGGTCCTCCTAAGAGACTACAAAAACTAATCATGTTGCATTAAACATTTCTGGTATCAGTTTACAGCAATAAGAATAGAAGTGGATAGGCAAAAACTTCAACTGAGAATCAGATGGCAGCTATAATACCCCAGTCAAAACAAAATCGTTTGCTTTGTCAGGAGTTATATAGCAACAGAGGCTTATAGATCTAGAAGGGCAAGTTATAAGCACCTCAGTAAACCGAAAGATAAAGCACATGTAACGTTTACCTTTGTAAACAGAGCTAGGAACCGCCGCAGTGACAGCTACTAAGCACTGCAAGCTTTGATTCCCGGGGGTGCCACCTCGCTCCTACTGTGGATGGCGGGGAGTCCCCGTCCCCAGCTCCGGGGGAAGTTTCTCCAGCCCCGAGCTCGCTGCCAGGCCAGGCTCCGGGCTGGGCCGAGGCAAGCATCCCCCGGGACGTGGCAGCGGCGGCAGGGACTGGCCCACTCTCCCCGCCAACTCCCGCAACTCCTTCC
>NW_010534080.1:969-1196 GCF_000687285.1 Phaethon lepturus | reverse complement strand
GAGGTAATTGAAGACATGGGAGCCTTGCAACTAGGTTTGCCGTCCCCTGGTCTGATACCAAAGAATTGGGATCTTTTGATAATCGACCTGAAGGATTCCTTTTTTACCATTCCTTTGCATGAACAAGATGCAATGAGATTTGCTTTTTCGGTGCCATCAGTTAACAAAGCTGAGCCTATAAAAAGATATCATTGGACAGTGTTGCCAGCGGGTATGAAAAACTCACC
>NW_010534080.1:0-429 GCF_000687285.1 Phaethon lepturus | reverse complement strand
AGGACCCATTGCATGTGCTAGAATGGGTTTTTGCCGCTTTCCAACCCAAAAAAATGATTGTAACCCGACTGGAAATATTTTCAATATTACTTATGAAAAGTAGAACACGGGTGGTGGAAATAGTAAGAGGTGAACCACAACGCATTTTAATACCAATTCAGAACGATTACTTAGAATGGGGACTTCAAAATTCTTTGGCGGAATAATCCCATTAATGTTGTTTGTGATTCAATATATGTAGTTGGTGTAGTTCAAAGAATAGAAAGAGCTGTTTTAAAGATAGTGAAACAACAGGTTTTGTATCAACAGTTTCGAACATTATGGTATCTACTTAATGAAAGACAGCAACCACATTTTTTAACACATATACAAAGCCATACGAATTTGCCAGGAGATACAGTGGAAGGAAATGCTAGAGCAGATCAATTA
>NW_010534079.1:0-41354 GCF_000687285.1 Phaethon lepturus | reverse complement strand
GCCCAGGGAGGTGATGGAGTCACCATCACTGTAAGTATTCCAGTGTGGGGGAACACATCCTAATGTGTGGACTTCGGGACATGGTTTAGTGGGCATGGTGGCACTGGGCTGATGGTTGGACTTGATGATCTTAAAGGTCTTTTCCAATCTTAATGATTCTGTGATTCTGTGATTCTTTATCCCCATGCTCAAGGTTTTTATAAACATTGATAAAATCCCCCTCGGCCTCCTCTTCTGCAGGCTGAGTAATCCCACCTCTCGCAGCCTTTCATCATGTCAGCTACTGTAGTCTCTTAATCGTCTGTATTGTCCATCCTCTTTAGTCTTGGGGAGCCCAGAAGTGGCCCCAGCACTTCAGATGTGTCTCACTAGTGCTGAGCAGAATGGAAAGATCATCTCCCTCACCTGGCTGGCAACGTTCCTCCTAGTGCAGCATGGGTAACTGTTGGTCTTCTTTGTTGCAAGGGCATATTGCTGGCTCATGTTAAACTTGCTGTCCATCAGAATGCCCCAGGGCCCTTTTTGAAAACTGCTTTCCAGTGGGTCATCTACCAACCTTCACTGGTGTGTGGGGTTATTCCCCGCAGGTGCAGAATTTGTCACTTGTGGAAGAATAATCTTTCCCTGATGGAATCTTCTGAAGCTGTAGGAGCTCAGCCTTTGATTAACTTCATGAAGTTCCTTTCTGTCCATTTTTCCAGTCTGTTGAATTCCATCTAAATGGCAGCATGACCATCTGCCATATCAACCACTCCTCCTAGTTTTTTATTTTCTGCAAACTCGCTGACAGTGTACTCTATCCAGGTCATTAACAAAGATGTTATAAAATATTTGTCCCCATAAAAACCCTTAGGGCACACCATGAGTGAGTGGCCTCCAGCCCAGACTTCATGACACTGGTCTCAACCCTTTTAGCCTGGCAGTTCAGTCAGCTTTCAGTCTACCTCACTGTCCACTTATCTAGTCCATATTTCATCAGTTTGTCTATGAGGTTGTTGTTGGAGACAGTGTCAAAACTCTTGCTAAAGTCCAGATAAAGAGCATCCACTTCATCCACAAGATGCCACACACTGTCTCCCATCCACTGCTACCCCAATGTGGTGGCTTTTTTCCATAATGAAATGGACACAATGAATTATCCTTTGGAGGTATCTTTCTCTATCCACTAACTGTAGAAGGAACTTTGCATGATTTACTTAACTTTAACACGGTTTGATTAAGTGAAGTGAGGCTCACCTTAGGGTTCATATTACAGTTGCTATTTCCTGTATTTTGCACAGGCACATAACAGCAAACCTCTACCAAATATCTCATGCCATGGCCGGTTTAGGCCATGATGCATAGCTCATCATGCAAGGCAAGCAGGTAGTTAGTGCTTGAGATCGGCCTCTTACTCGTAAAAAGTGCAATAACTGGGTGGAATTGGTCATGCTGAGGCTGATAAAAGCTTTGCCACAGTCTGCAGAAGCAGGATTTCAGTCTCCTCTTTCTGCCTGCATGCCCATGCCAGGAGACCAGGGAAGGGTGGTGACTATGAGAGGTAGAAATGCGTACCTGATTGACTTAATTTTAGTGTGCTCTGAATTTTTCATGGACAGAAATTCTTTGGTAACACTAACAAATCTCCACTACTTCTACTAAAACTTGCAGCAAATTTCCTTTCAAAAGACATGCTCACATGTCTTGGATGATGATTATATGCCATACATGCCTCATCCTTGATAACAGACCTACCCATGGCTTATGTTTCAGTCTCAAGTCTCTGATGTATCACTCAATAGGTTTCAGTTCTGGAACTGTAATCTTAAAACTCCACTTGTTCACAGGGCATGTAATAACATTCAAAAACCTCCATCATGCCAGAAAAGTTATCCTTTCTACTTCAGTGAACACAAAACTGTACTCTCTTTTAAGGTTGCTTAACCTTCAGCTGTTAAAACTGAAGTAGTCACTTACCAAAAGCACTTACTTACATCGCAGAAATAATAAAAAGCCAATGTCTCTTCATTTATTTATCTTCTGGGCCAGAAAGATGGCCTGAGATGTCTGGCTCACTCAGCACTGGGAGATATGAGTAACTCTCAAGTATGGATATAGATAAATACATATGTTATTGCTTATTACTGATAAATGTACATGACTGCAACAGGAGCAACGGGGCTTACTGTGCAAATGGGAAACAGCTGGGACTTCAGCCTCGCTGAGGAAAAGTCACCCTGGTCAAAAGGGGTAGAGCCAGTAGATCAAGAACAGCCTGATCCTCTTCAAGAATGGAGAAAGTATCACCATGGTAAACACACACCTGCGTAGCTCTGCAACTGCTCATGCGCCCACTTTCTACATACAAAGCATTATTGTTAACAGATAACAAATTATACCTCCTCATTGTTGACTCCTATTCAGAGTTCATTCAGCTTTTTATGGGTGATCCTATTTTCCCATTCATAACTAACAAATAATCACAGTGTTCAGACAACCACATGATGTGAAGAAACCATCTGAAGTTTTCAAAGAGAGGCAGGTGGGATGTTTCTTCTGGTTTGGGAAGCAGGAAAGCAGAAGTTGGCCATTGATTCACTGTTGCCCAAGAAAGGGGAATGCTGTAGGACAACCAGAGATACTGAGATTTTTTTCTGTGCAGTAAATGTTAGTCTTCAGTAAGGAGCTGAACAGTCCTTGACTGAGTATAAGCACTACAACTACTTAACAACAACTAAAACATCAGTGCATTATCAACATTATTCTCATACTAATTACAGCACTGTACCAGCTATTAGGAACAAAGTTAACTCTATCCCAGCTGAAACCCAGACAGCATATGACAGAGCAGTCTAGGCAAAACAAATATGGACAATACAGTCAGGATGAACCATTTTTGTCTTATCAAAGCAAAATGGGGGAAGAAATCACTGATTTTTCACTGTCATATTTTGTGAAAACTGAGACATTCTTACAAGCATTTCTATTTAAATAATTGTGATTTTTTTGGTGGAAAACTGATGGATCCAAACATTTCATAAGCTAATGATTCTCTCTTATCTTGTAGATCAGACATAATAAAGTCATCCTTTGATTAACTGTGCACCACCTGTGGAAAAATAAGCGCAAGAACATGAATTAAGCCTATTATCTAAAGGAAAAGATCCAGGGAAATGTGAGGAACCCAAGAGCAGTATGTTCTCTAGGACCCTTCTGCTGAGAAGACAGATTACTGGGTGCTGGAAAAGCTGCAATTTCTATCTGGTCATAGACGAAACATTTCAAGAACTGGATAATTACCTAAAGTGGTCAGCTATTGAATTTTTCTATTTCCCATTGGTATGAAAAGTAAGCACGTATTCTTTGCCAGGCAGAACAGTAATCAATAGGTAATGGAGAAGTAATTTGTCTGATGACATGAACTAGATGCCAGTCCTTCAGCACCTCTATTAATAAAGGTCATGTATCCATGCCAGGAGACTTGAGATGACATTGAGCTTTGAAGTCATGGTATCGACTATGAAATATTTCTAAAATAGTGTCTCAATCAGTCTATATTGCCAGTTTCCACATGACATTCTAGATCAGATTTGCCTCTCATTTCCATTAGCCATAGTTCAGAGCAACTCTGCTGACTAACTCCAGTCTGAAATTAATGTTGCTGAAGGCAAGGATTTGGTTCACTGCATAAGTATCAGATGCAAGTTTAATGCTTTGCAAATTTCTAGCAGGGCTCTCAGGGTGAATGAACATCTCTCTGCTGAAGCCACATAGCTCACCCTGGCGATCTACATGGTCAATGTTCTCCAGAACGGACTGATCCAGTTTTAGAAATACTGACGTTTTGTTTCCAAGTTTCAGAAATAAACTCTTTCTTATCTGACATGATGGAGCATTTAATTTTAATAGTTTTCAAAATGAAGCTCTTGAGTTATCATTTTGAAGCCACATTTTCCATTCAAACACAGATCTAAATTTGAAGAGCAGAGGAAAAACAGAAACTAGTAAAAAATAAGTATCGTGACTATAATGTAAATAGATGTCCACAGAAAGAGACTTCATCACAACAAAAGTGGGGGCTGAAGAGAGGTCTGCCAAGCCCTACAGCCTTCACTGTGTGTCTGAGGTCATGCCAAGGGCAGTGGAGCAACAGTGATGAAGGTAAAGCTGGTCCATATACTTCTACTTGCCCGTTACCACTTTCTGCTCCATTAAATCTCTGCCTGTGCCTGTGATCTTGCCATACACCACTCAACACTGCTGGTTGTGCTGTAGCATTGTGAGGTGGATCACCGATCATCTCCTGGACAGATATACAGATGGTCTGCTGTGAAACTCAAGGTCTTCTACAACTTTTTCGTACTCCTGGTGTGGTTTTGCAGTTTTGAACATCATACCATGTTGCAACTTTATCTTAGATTGCCTAAATGCTTCACTCTTTCAATCCCAAAGCCATAAAGAAAATATTGTTCCTGTTGCAACTGGAATTTAACTGCTGATCAGAGTTTCCCATTTTGAGTTCTGGACATACCTCAAGTTGTGGCTGGAGCAGAGAGTCACTGGTTGTTAAATATTTGTTGGGGTATTTAGTCTGGCATGTGGGCCTTACTCCCCGCTTTGTAAAGCCAGATTACTTAAATAAAAAGAAAGCAGATATCAGAGTTTAGTTGGTTATACCAACACAAACAAATGACTCCTTCAGCTGGAAATCCAAGCAAAAGCTGTACTTGGAGAAAGGAGGTTTTCAGCGTGAAAGTATGGGAGCAACAGTGCCCAAGCCTAATGCTAGCCAGTTCATATCTAAGATGTTGTGTAGAGTTTTGAAACCTGATTAACATTTGTAGAGGTCTTGCCATTTCCAAGGATGCAAAAAGCGTTTCTGAAAATGCCCTTTTGCTTCCTTATTTACCTTAAAACTTTGACAAGTAATTTAAATGCCTTGTGGGAGATAAACAACTATGTTTGCCTGTTTATAAGGAATTACGCCAAGACCATCCCAGCCAAGTAATTTGTAACCTGTTTCTTCAGGTGACAAAAAGATATCAAGTGCTAGTTGTGTAATTTCCTGTGTATCATTACTGTAAGACCTGGCATGAGTCACTATATGTTAACCCAGATAAAATTATTTCTTTCTATTAAAAAAACAAAAATGAAAACCACACCATGAAGTGTGTTTAGTTTCTGTTTCAACCATAGACTTACAAGCAAGTAACCACATTTTGTTTTCATAATGCCTTTCTCCTTGAAGATGAAGAAATGCTTGCATTTATTTTGTAGGTATGTTCATATATGAAGCTTAAGGCTGGAAAGACAGTGTGGTTTTGACAGATGCTCATCCCACTTGGCCACAGAATATCCTGGCACACCAGGACTTTTCCAAACAGTTGTCTTTGTGCTCACCAGAGTTAAAATAGAGACATGGAATTGATTTTCCAAGGAAGTGGCAAAATGGATTGAACAATTTGCAAACTATGTGGAAGCAATGAGCGTGACTGTTGTTTTTATTGTCTCAAAAGGATTCAGATTATAACGTGCTGGCAGTGAAATATGATAGCTGTAGAAACAAAACATCCACGAGGATGAGAACACACCTACTTATGGCATATCTCCATAGAACATTTTGCTTTCAATATTTCTTGACCTGATGTTTATTACATCGATTTATTACCCTCCCCCCCCACCCCGAGAAAGCATTTTTGGCAAGTTTCTCTTATGTTGACATCACATTATCTCTAAAATGGGAAAAGTATCACTAAAAATTGAAGTGTTTTTAAAAGATGCTTTATGATGATCTTTGATGAACTATAGACATCTAAGTAATTCATGTGTTCAATTGCAACTAATAAGAGAAGAACCAGAAAAGTTTAGCAATTGACACTGTTTTTTCCCTCAACTCACTTTGAAAACAAATTCTGCAGTGACAGATCCTGTGAGAGCAGAAATGATAAATGAGGACCCGAAGATATTTTTTTCTTTCTTTAGCTTTGTAGTTTGGGATGTTTGAAATATGAGAGACAAAACATATCCTCAGCATATTAGATGACAACTTTTCCACTAGCTGAATATAGCAGAGGGCAGCGTGTGATGCTGCACTGACCACAGGGGAGGGAACAAAAAAAGGTACGTAGTCCTGTGGCTAATCAGGTCTCAAGGTATTTGGTCCTCCCAGCTCTTACATAGGCTCTCTACATGTGACCTTGGACAAAGTACCTGGGATAAAAATTTCCAACACTCTGATCCTCAAAGTCCTTAAATCAGCAGCATGAGGTAGATAAATTATTTTCAAAAATGCATCAACAAAATTTAGAGAAGTTACTATACTTAGACAATTTGTGGAATTGTCACATTTAGTCTCCTTGCTCCTACTACCACCTATAGCTTTATCTCCTATATCTGTCATATCTACTTGTCCTATGAGGTCTTCTCATCAGAGCAGGTGATTGTACAGGGACAAGCAAAATGAGGTGGTAGTCCTGCTCCACACATGCGTTAACTGCAATAACACAGTTCTGTGAGCACTGGAGTCTCATTTCCCACCTTGTCGTGTGTGTGCCTGGCTTGATCTTTAAGAATGTACAAACCCTGACTCAGATTTTCCTATGGTACAGAAAAGGTCTCTGCTCCCTCCTCCCTTTCTTCTCAGTTTGGCACCTCTTCAGTTTGGGCTCTCTGATACTCAATACCATGGAACTTCAGGCTGCAGGCTTTAACTCAGATGAGGCAATTGCAGACTTCAGCTTAGTGCCCATTTCCACAAAACCTTTAGGAATTTTATCATTCTTGCTACCTTGTCACTACTCATCAGTTTGACTGAAACTGGGCAATGGTTTAAAAATTATTATACACACACATTTGTATGCTTTATTATGCATTAGAAGAGCAATCTAAATAACAACAACAGTAATAACCAGAATTATCCAGAGGATGAATACTGTCAGAGCAAGGAAAATTGGAAAAAGGAAACAATCATGTTAATGTAAGTGTTCTGTCATAAACTGATGAAATTCTAAAACAACAGAGCAATGCTGGTGACTTGGTGGGGGTCTGATAAATGTGAACTTGCTCTCTGTGACTAGAAGAAAAGGCTATAAAGAAAATCAGGCTTCTAATTCTTACTCCATTTGGACAGGTCTAATAGTAAATAAAAGTGATGTATGTCAACTGCCGTTGAGATACTTGGGGATCTTCTTGGGAAGTCATGATGCCATAGTACAAGAACATGGAACAGGACGTGAAACATAAAAACGTTCTAACTGCATTCAGATTATCAACTCCAATATCTCTAACCACTTCAGGAGTTAAAAAAGCAAAACAAATGTCATACTCTCAAAATGGCAAAAAAAACCCCAAACTGAAATTCTTCCAGGCTGCGTGGCTGAGCTATAGATGTCCAGCAGTATGACAGATACAAGTTGATTGCACAGGTCAACAGAAAATCATGATTAAGGAAATAGGTCATACACAGTGCTGCCCTGAATGTCAACACTTCTGCAGAAGAAGGATCTGATCTTGATATTGAAGAAGACAGTGACAAAACTTCAAAGGAAGCAGGACTTCAGAGAAAGCAGCGCTGGAGCCAACGTTACGCAAGGCATCGAATTAATTTTTAATAAACTGTTTGTGGATCAATCACTCTCTCAGATTTAAGTTGTCATCAGTGATACACCCACTGCAACAGTGATTCAGTTGTTCCACAATAGTTATGATTCCTAGAGAAAGTACAAATTCAGTGTGTTTTGTAATGACCAATACAGAGTCCTTTATGCCAGAGGAGTAACTGCACATTCTTGAGAGCTACATAAATATCAGTTATACCGTCTATAAGCACAGCCACAGAAGCTATTTTTCACTTGTAGGATCACACAACAGTATGCTAAGTGGAGGTAAGATATCCTTTCATATATCTGAAAATGAAATAAATAACGAGCCACTGCAATTAAATCCTGGGCCAGGAAAGTGCCTGGTTAGCAAAGGTGTGGTCAAGCTGAGAACTGGAGTTAAAACCAGGTTAACAAATGGCCACATCTTAACCTTCACCTGTTGCAATCCATGCTGTACAGCTATCCTGCTTCCCAATCTGAGCATACTGCTGGTAAACGATGAAGAATAATCTCCTGCCTGCAATCAAAATTCAACACATTTGCAAAAAGAAGAATTCGCAGATGATTTTGCTTCCAGGATCTGAAGTTACTCCCACTTACATCCCTTGCAAGACTCCTACCTACTGACTCACTGGAAGCAAAATAAAAGGTAAATAAGAGCTCAAGTTTAAAACGCCCATCACCCATGAAGCTGCTATTGGGGCTGTTGGGCTGGAAGTTGTCTGTGCACACAAGAGATGGCAGCTGTAAGGAGCCCAGAAACATATGAGGGGGACACATACCCCAGCATCTCTGCTTGTTGATGTTGTTGCAGTGATTTGCTGCGTGTGATCTATAAGTGGAGTTGGCCGCTAATTTTCAATCAACTTTATTTCTTCAAAGACACAGTGAGGAAAAGGTGGAAGGGCGAGGCTGGAAGAGGAATCAATTAAGTATGAGAGTTCTTCCTAGGGAATACAAGAATAATTTATGTTTTCTGATGGGGACTTTCAGAATAAAGTACTTCCTTGTGAATCAATATTTTTCAATATTGGCACTTCCAAACAGCATGTTTATTTTCATAGAAACTGTGGGAAAAAAAAACCTTTCCAGAATTTTTGATCAACTTTTTGCAGAACTTGTGCAATTTTAAAACAGTTTTGGTTTAAAATTTTTCTGCCCCTTCTTCATCTACTCTTGCAAATACAAACGGAAATGTGAACTCAGCTACAGAAAGCTTTTGCTCTTGTCATTGTTCATGGTAAAACCCAGCAGAAGAAACAAATAAAGGTAAACATTTTTTCTCTCAAAGAAACTTCACTTGACATTTCCTCTTACACAGTTGTGTCAAATCCTTTGCACTCCTACTAGACAACCATTTGTGTGGCACCTCAAAGGGAGGCAAATTTGATGTGGGCACTCTCAAATGTTATTTTCGATGTCAAACTCTGTTTCTTTTTAAAAAGTTATGAGACAAAAAAAAAAATCAGAACATTAATTCCCCACGACAAAACCTAAATATCTCTGAGAGACCTTACTTTTTAAGCTTAAGAACTCCATGCCACAAAGGTAAGCTTGTGCAAGGGCTCAATTCTGGATGGTGCTGAGCACTGTCACTCTGATCTGAGAAAGTACATAATTTCAAGCATGTTGATAATCACACTCCTCAACTAAAGCTCGGGTTGAAGATATTCTGAGAGCAGGATCAAGTGCAGAGCACCTAGCAAAACAAATTTCCAAGCGACACTGGGTCTTAATTTCGTCCCCAGTTACTGCTCTGAGATGTAGGAGCTAAGAGAGAAATTTTTTCAGAGAGCTGTTCCACCTTGCAATTTCCTCTTGGAAGCATCCCAAAGGGACTCAGGTGGTTTAGACTATATTGCGTAGATCCAAATCCCCTGTGACCCTTCCGATGTCCCTTGGCAGTTTATAACCCAAGGTATCTGTAACTTGTCTGTTAGGGACTAGAAAAGAGGTCTCTAGAAAAGTGCAGATTTGGAAGGGATCTCTGCAAGTGCATTTGGTCCAAGCCCCTGCACAAAGGGAGCCTCCTTCAAAGTTATATGGGTTGCTTAAGGTCTTGTCCAGGTGGGTTTTTAATATCTCCAAGGATGGAGAGTCTACAACCTCTCGGAGCCCCTGCTCCAGTCCAGGGGCAGAGGGTGAGGAGTCCTCCCCCTGAGGGGAGAGGTGTGATGAGCTGACCACAACCCCCATTCCCTGTCCCCCTGTGCTGCTCGGTGGGAGGAGGTAGAAAATTTGGAAGCACAGTTGAGCCCAGGAAGAAGGGAGGAGTGGCATGAAGGTGTTTGAAAAATTGGGGTTTATTTCTCATTATCCTACTCCAATTGTGATTGGTAATAAAACTAAACTAATTTCCCCAAGTTGAGTCTGTATTACCGGTAACGGTAATTGGTGAGTGATCTCTCCCTGTCCTTATCTCGACCCACGAGCCTTTCATTATATTTTCTCTCTCCTGTCCAGCTGAGGAGGGGAGTGGCAGAGCGGCTTTGGTGGGCGCTTGATGTCCAGCCAGGGTGCTGACCACCACACCACCTTAGGCCCCCACTGCAGGACATTGTTCAGCCTTTTAATATCTTTCTTGCACTGGCAGCTCTTACTCTGGGGACTGTGGATCATTCCCCACTAGAAATTTATAACGCTTGGAAAAATTATCCTTTCTTTTGTTTCCCTCTTGCACTGGGCACAGCGCCCAGGCTACCACCAAGCCCAGCAGCACCGCGCTGGTTACACCCATACATGGTGCTTTCTCTCCATCTCCCTGTCTGCAGCGTGCTCATACATCTGAAGGTTGGCTCACCACAGAGCAGAAAGTACCTTAAATTACCCAACATTTACTGTGTGGTGAGAACAGGCACGGAGGGGAGGGTGGGATGCTATGTGTAGCCATACCTGCCACCATGCGGCCGTGTACTGCGGTGGTCTTGACCTTAGACTCCACTGAACACGATTTAGCAACTGCTATTCGCAGTATCTTCAGGTCTAGAGGTTGATGAGATACTAAAAAAGAGAGGTAGAATAAAACAAAGAATGTATGAAATATCCTTCAAGAACTCTTTCAGAGAATGATTTCAAGTGCTTTGAGCATAAATAGACTCCCTCCTAATCAATTAATCATATTAATTTCTTCAAATGAAAGATGCTCATGAAATGTCTGGATTTATCCTGAGTTTTTTGAAACAGACCCGTCTACCGTTTCAGTATACCTGAAATACATGGACTCAAAATAGCTTTAAAACAAATAGATGGTGGTCTGAACCTGGTCAGTACAGCCAGCTGAGCCCAGTCTGAGATTTGTGAATGCTTTCGCTATTAATACCAAATTTAGTATATGACTTGGATTCAGTTTGGTGTCTGCGTGGAAATTATTGTCCTGTATGGAGGACAAGTCCTGAGGTGGACCCCAGAAGGTCTGATCTGCGGGCCTAGGTTTACAAAATGTTCCCAGTGTCACCTGAACTGACTCATTTATGGTTCTCCTCCAGTATTCATGTGCAATCATTGGAAAGTCTTGATGTCTCCACCCCATCTGCCTCCCCAGCAGCTTCCCTACATGGGGGTCTATTCCTGTGAGCTTCCTAACTTTGTCCCTTCCTTCCATCTACCTCCTCCGTCCTGAGAGTCTTCATGCTCGAGCATTTTGAAACCTCACCCATCAGGACGTAAGCCAATGTCCTGTGATTACAGGCCAGTATGGGGAAGCAAACCAGCCGATCTGACTCCTGGCGAGCTCTTTGGCTTCCCTCTGAAGCACTTCCTATGGGTCAGAGTCAGGGGCAGGGTACTAGACAAGGTGGATTTCAGGTTTGGTTTTGGGTAGCAAGGTTCCCATATTCCCTGAACTACATGACTTGCCTTTTTTCCTAAGATCAGGGGACTTCGGGACATGGAAAACACGCTATGAGATTTGTAAATGCTGTGTAAATTTTATCACTAAGCAGCAATGATAAAGCACTGTGTGTGGAATCTAAGCTTTTAGAAAGAAGGAGTTTTATTTTCAAATCTGTACTCTCTTTACAAATCCCAAAGATGAAATAATGGTGTGAAATAGAAAATGTTCCTTGGCAGCAAGTGAAAAACTACAGTTTTAAAAGTCCCATTTCACAAGAAGCTTCTATTTCCTACATTTGGTGACATTTGATTGGGACAGTTATTATTTATTGTTTTTGCAGCACCAAAACATGCGGTGAGTGCTTGCAAAGGAGCAAGAAAAGGATAAATTCTTTAACTAAAAAGAGCATTTGATCCAGGGATAGGCGTTAAATCCACCTTAAATGATGGCAAGACATTTTTCAACCTTCGTTATGTTTAAAATATGGTAACTCCAATCATAATTTCAATTGAGCATTATTTTAATAATTATTTTTATTTTCTGGTGCTTGAGAGTAGGAAAGATACCTTAGGAGATGATTGATAATGTATGGGAGGGAAGAGAAACAATTTAAAAGTGAGACCTATCAAGTATCAAACATTAAAACAACTCCAACAAAAATAATAGAGCTGTGCTCACCGGTAAACACCAGCATTTAGAGAGAGCTCGAGGACATGAGAAGCACTTAAGAGCATCCCTCAAAAAAAAAAAACAAACACTTTTGTTCAAACATCTATTATGGCTCTGAATTAAAATATAAAAATATGGCTCCAAACGAGCCAAGCACAGCTGTGCTACTGCTGGAATTGTACTAGTTCGTTTTGGGGTCAGTGCCCTGTGCTGTCCTTTCTAGCATGCTGGCTGCCCTCCTCAGCAGGGCCGGGGCAGGCACCGGTAGCACCCCTCCGCACCCCTCCGCAGGGCTCACCTGCTGCCCTGAGGTTCTCTGCGTCCCTCGGCTGGCCCAGCCCAGCTGCTCTGACCCTCCTGACTCCCTCCCGCCAGACTGCTCCCAGGGGAAGGAACAGCCCACGGCACCCTTTGCATCCGGGGAAAGCCATGCCAAGGGCCATCACTGGCGGCATTACAACCGCTGACGTTATTAGCAGGGTTACAGCTGCGGCCAGAACACGCTGACGCAGGGCGGCGTGCCGAGCTACGTGACGCGCTACGACGGCGCTGCAGGAGGAGTAGCTCCCCGCTGGGACTCCTAAATCTCCGTTTCGGCCACTGGACAATTACATGCTGGGCGTTTGCAGGAATGTAGCTTCCCACACGCATGTGAGCCCAAGGTAAAAGAGCTATGAGCAATATTTGGTGCTCCTGGCCCTTCTGGCTCCTGGGCTGCAGAAATCCGTTCTTTGGGTTTTATTCAGAGAGTTTTACACTCTTTTATGGAGTTGCAACACTTTATTACAGAAACGTTCCTGAAGAAAGCTGATTCTAATAGCTCCCTCTCTGGTAGGAAAATGATTTTTTTTTTTACCACCTTTATAGCTCTTCAAACAAACTCTGCCTCATACTTTTCCATCCCATGTATCTCTTAAGTGTTACTTACACTGAATTTCTCTTGACCTCTTGCTCAGGAAGAGGGGAAACGAAGAGGTTGCTTTAGGTATAACCTGCTTGTTACAGCAGTGCAACCCTTCCTGCTGCCTTCCCGTGATTTAGTGCTTCATTTCTGGACTAAGAAGCACTGTATCACAAGTTTCATAGCAAATGCAGCTTCTGTGGCCTGTGGCAGAGGGAATGCACTGAGTCTGTTTCAGCTTCCAATCTCAGGGCCAAATTCAAACATGAGAAGAGCTTCTTGTGGAGTTAAGCCAGTCCAAGCAGGGGGTGGGAAAATGGGCACCAAGTGATATCACTGGGAGCCTTTAAGGATCTTTGGATGAAACATCATATGGCAACACTGAGTTGGGAAGAGATGGTCTTTGTATCATACCATAGGGAGTTACCGCTCATTTAAACATGAATGTAAGTCAGTTCTTAAAACCTGAAATTTTTTTTCCGCTATAAATCAGGATCTTCCTACTAAAGTCTACAACAAAAATATTTTTATTGACTACTAGTGTCCTTCTTTGAGGTGCGGCTGAGGGAACTGGGGTTGTTTAGTCTGGAGAAGAGGAGGCTGAGGGGAGACCTCATCGCTCTCTACAACTACCTGAAAGGGGGTTCTGGCGACGTGGGTGTTGGCCTCTTCTCCCAAGTAACTAGCGATAGGATGAGAGGAAATGGCCTCAAGTTGCGCCAGGGGAGGTTTAGATTGGATATTAGGAAAAATTTCTTCACTGAGAGGGTGATCAAGCATTGGAACAGGCTGCCCAGGGAGGCGGTGGAGTCGCCATCTCTGGAAGTGTTCAAGAAACGTGTGGATGTGGCGCTTCAGGACATGGTCTAGGGGACATGGTGGCGCTGGATTAATGGTTGGACTTGATGATCTTGAAGGGCCTTTCCAACCTAGTGTTTCTGTGATTCTGTGATTCTCTTTAAGAAGACAAACTTCGTCTACTTTCACCTAAAGCTGTTCTTGGAAATGGGCAAACATTCGGAGAGTTTCAGCCAAACCCTAAGATACTAATTTGTGAGTTTCCCTGATAGCAGAAGGTGGTGCTAACGGTAAAAAGTACTTGCCAAAGCTTAATTTCCCTGAGTGCAGTCTGTGGAACATTTATAAAAGCCTGAGAGAAGCTGGTCCATTTCCATCAGGTGGGACATGGCCTCAAGCTGCATGTTCCTCTGTAAGGTGCTCCAGCACCCGCAGACACATAAAAGTAATTTATTTACCCCGTCTTACACTGGGATCTCTGATCTCTCTTCCTTTAAACAACTAGGCTGAGAATGAATGTGGTAACTTTTGCAGAAGTGGAGAGAGCAAAATAATGACAGTAAGGAGCACCAACAGTGCATAATTAACCAGGCTTTACCGCAAGGACAGTTAGAGCAAGAAACTGGGAATGATTACAGGAGTGTTTTCCTTCCAGCTCTGTTACTGATTCAGGGCCTGAATTTGGTCCTGACCTCCTCTTGCCCCTCATTCCAGCTCACCTATGACAAACATATGTACCAAACAGAGGAGCCGCAGAGCTGTCTTTTAGCATTGGTCAAGCCCTCAGGGTTAACCAGCAGGAAGATATGGGAATTAATATTGTGGTCTTTTTTATGAGAATTCCCCAAATGTGTCCAGAGAAGGATGGGGAATTTCTGTGGGTGTCCATCGTTTCTCACAAGTCAGGCCATTTACATTAAGGTGTTTAAATGCAGAGTTAGCAGCCCAGTTTCAGCCACCTGGCTTTGAATCCTTTAGCCAACAGGAACTTAAAGGAAGTGCTGAGCACACTTAACACAACAGCAGCGGTATTATTAACCCAGCCCTTGACTTTTGCAACTCTATTCTTCAAGCACAGCACAGAAACCAAAGGAAAGCTATCTGCACAGACAATTAGAGGTTGTATCAGGACACAGCCAAACTGATGTGACCAGAAAGGCAAAGAAAAATACTGTCTAAAAGAAGAGATAAACACATAAAGCAAATAACATGTATGTGGTTGGGTGTTTTCACTGCTACCAGTCTCTTTGAGTGACTGGGATCCAGTGGCAAAATAGCCTAAGTGTTTTGACATGTCATGTCCTGCGGCTTCTCTCCCTCTTGATTGCACACCCAATGGCTGTTTGCCACTTCTGTTATATAAGACAGTTTTTGCTGGCCACCGCTACCTTTTTTCCCCCAAGTAGAATACACTCAGGCTCCCTCTGTGCAGCTGTGCAATGTGCAGCTTGCTGCTGATTTGAAGGGCACCCCTCCTCCTCCTCCCCTGATGATCCAGGAATATAGCAGTGAAGTGCCTTAATGGTAGCATCAAATAGCCTCATGCCATACATTTTTAATTTCTAAAATGGTCCTCATTAGAGTTTCAGGGGTCTGAGAACAAGTGTGAAATGTCGCTAAAATAGGTGAAAACATCTTACCTAAAAATAAACTATTGTCCAATTCATGCTGCATCACCCCAATCAATTACTGACACTTTTTCTGGCAACTAATATGGCTTTATTACCATAGTATCCAAAGACCTGATAATCATTAAGGATTTTTTGGCCTTGTAGCACCCTAGAGATGTAGCACTGTAAATTATAAAGACTTGAGCTATTGATGGCTACAGAAAACGTGCATGGACAACACAAGCTCTTAACACATATGCTGAGATCATGTACAATCTCAAGAGGATTATGAATTGTTACTACACTAGAGGTCATAACTCATTCCTCATTGTCAGAAATGTTTATCAAACTTCAATATCCAGATCTGAGGCATGAGGATGTTGGTTTAGTTGTCAGAGGAGTCAATCCAAGAAGCCTCCTCGCAACCATCTAGAAGAAACCACCTTTGCTTCTTTTGCCTCCCGTACTCTGTCTGCAGAGTGGTTGGGCTTGATCCCATCACAGTCAAATAGGAAATATAATTAAAGGCTCCTTTTGAGTACCTACCACTCCAGAAGTTCTCCTGCAGGGACTTAGAAAGACTAGTTGCACAGGTCCCTTTTTCCTCTTTCTTTTTCTGCTAACAGATGTAAAGCCACTATTTCTAATCTTGTCCCCCCCACCCAGCAGCAGAACAAAATGTGTTACTTTTTTGAGCTTCACAAGAACCTTTTGAAGTGGACAGTGCTTTATTTCACAAAGGAAGAAACTAAACAGACGATGTAAACTGTTCCAGGGTTGAGCTTTAACACAGATGTTTTGATCATCATTTGCTGTTATTTCCATTGCCCCGTCCCACAGGGCTGTGGTGGTATGGTCCTTTATCTCTTGCTGATCTCTCCTTCCTGCAGTACACAACAAACCTGGTGTGCTGATTCAGAAGAGAGACACAGGTTTACACTGGCAGCTTTCAAAAAATATTAGGATGTACTCCAGGTCATGATAAGACTCTTATGACTAATAATGTCAAAATTATCAGGAGGACTCTTATTTCATATATTTTCAAAGCTTCTCTATGAGCTACAGAAAGCTGAAGCTAATCTCGTTTGCTTGAAGTGCATTCATTAGCAATGCGGAGACTGATCAGAGCTGCATCACATGCTCTTGTGGTTCCATTAGGATTCATGGTGAAGGGCTGATCAATAACTACTGAGCTCTTAGGGCTGCCGTACAGAGAGGAAAAGACTATATATAATCCCTTAAAGATCTTAATTAGACAAAACCCAAAATTATTATGTTAATAAGCCAAAAGTATTTAATATTAATCTAGTTGCAACAACTTCTGCCGGAGGACTGGGGATGGCCTACATTAATCACTGAGTGTATAAAAGCAGGTGATAGCTGCTAAAAGAAGCAAAGTAGCAAAGTAGTCAGCATCTGGCAATGGGGTCTGCCTGGCAGTTTGCCTCCTTGTTAGCACTAAGCTGTGGGATGTTTTGTCTTCATTTCCACAGAGCTCAATGTTCAGAAACTCTTAGTGCTCAGAAACTCTAAATGGGGCAATACTTCCAACAGACACACATTGCAAGCAGCCAAGGAAATGCTTTTGAGTGTCTGGAGGCTTTGTGTAGGTCAGAGGGTCTCAACCCCTTCCATGCTTTGAATTCATATCTCCAAGGGGAAAAGTTTCAATAGATACTTTGTCTGATCACCCTTCAGCATAGCTGCCTTGCGTTTTCCGTGTTCCTTTTGCTGCATAGCTAGAAAGATAGAGAGAAAAAGATAGAAGACGGGGATTTTCCCTGTGATCATTCGATCAAGACTTCATGATCTAAGTCCTTAACCTCATTTGAAGATGGTGCTAATTAATTTGACGCCTACGTTTGAACAGAGCAGATATTGTGCTCTTAACAAAAACACTTCTGCCTAGAGTTGCTGAGCAAAGAGCAACACACATAAAAGCATAGACAGAGCAGCTAGATCTGGCATCCAGCTTGCATCTTCTGAGTACTTAAAGCTTTTTACATTTCAGGCTTATGTTATGCTAGGAAGTAAACCAAAGGGTTACCAGGCTGGGCACGGTGAAAGGCAGCAAAAGGCCCAGCTGTAGAAAAGGGATTTTGAGAAAACAGAGTGCAAGTGTAACACGGAGGTGAGAAAGAGGAAAAAACTGCTCCAATTCATGTCCGCCTCCCTGATGGCAGAAATGAGCACTTTGGACTGAGTGGTACTAAAAGGCTTCTCCTTTGGAAATCATGGTGAACATATTCAGTAAGGAGAGACCTGATTAACTTCCTGCCATTCCCAGGATGAACCCCATCTACTGCAAGTATTTCCCTTGAGATGCCTCCTTCTAACAGCGTTTGGACAGTGTGAGCTCTTTCAGTATGACTGCCTTCTCCCTTTCCCCACCACTGGTCCCTTCCCAACCTAGGAAGGAGAGAGAC
This sequence comes from Phaethon lepturus, assembly GCF_000687285.1. NCBI lineage: Eukaryota > Metazoa > Chordata > Aves > Phaethontiformes > Phaethontidae > Phaethon > Phaethon lepturus. Next base: position 23,538 of record NW_010534079.1, on the reverse strand, counting down.
AAGGTAGACGCACAGTCCTCCACCCTGAGTGTAAAGCATCTGCTCTGATGTTCCCTTAATGCTGGCAAGAAACAGGCATCTAAGGACCTTGCAGCTCTATGTGTCTTAGTCACAATCTTCCCTGAAGTTTCCAGTTTGTATTATCAACTTTCTGAAATTATGTCCACTACATACAGAGACTGCCATTTTCTACCAGCTTTGGTGATCAGTCCCAGATGTTTCACTACTGTTTTTCCAAGAAGCCTGAAGTGCCAGCCATGCAGATGAGATGCCCATGAGGCTTTTGCAGTTGGGCATCCAGATACTGAATCAATAGCGATCATCAAATACCTTTGACAAGGTAACCATAAAACCAGACTCATAACAGACCCATAAACACTTCAAGGCAAAGAGTAACAATTCTCCTTGTGAAATTTCAGCTAGCAAGCAAGGTCAAAATGAGACTTAATTTGGTCATTAAGGAAAAAAACCCTATATATACATAAAATGGAGATGTGCATTATTATCTAATGCAGAGTACTGTTACCCTCAGACAGAGGTGACACTGATTTTCAGAAACCAGTTTTAAAAACACTGGTATGGAAATATGAACCCCTTCCATAGACTAACAAGTCACTGTACACCACTTGCTCTACAGCAGCTGCCCTGTGTTCATGCTTTTAGTCCCCAGTGAATATAATTTAACATGTCGCTGTTTCATTGAGTACACTACCCCAAAATCCCTCACATTTACTGTCAGGTCCCCTAAGAAGAGTGCATGCACCTGGGTAATGAACATGAAGCTGCTGGCACAAAGTGACTTACTACTCCCCAGTAGTGCATTCATATGTCAAAACCTTTCCATTGCTAAACGTTTGGAAGGACAGGCACATCAGAGCTATCGCACTGAAATTAAGGTACCAGTGGGCCGGGCTAAACTATTTTTCCCTGCAATAACTTGAAGCATTTTCCAAGGTGGTGTTCTAAGCACATTCAATTTCATCAGCAGCATTTTCACAAAGAGTAAATTGCTGTTGGGATGTATTTTCACCTCTATTTGATACCAGGGATGAAAAGGCTGCAGGACTGCAGAACCTTGACTATTTGGGTGAATATCTAATTTCAGGTTTTCATAGCTGACATAGGAATAACTAAAAAATAAGTTAAGGCACTAAACTTCTCTTGACTTCAGCAGACACTGAGCCAAGACTTATTCATAAAAATGTTAACTTAGCTCATTTTCTCCACTTCACCACTAAAACGGTTTATTCAGAAGCATGATCTATAGGACAGATCTCTCCATTAAAGCAGGCATACATCCACATGTGCAACTTTAGCTTGTACCATCAGCTAGCATGATGGTGCACACAGCAGCCCCGTCAGAGATCTGCTTATTTAGCCATATGTGCATACAGTGAGGGTACATCTGTAAGAAGCAGCGCACGTCTGACTCACCTCGCATCTCTGACTGTTTGGCCTTCCCAAGTCAGGACACAAGACATAATAACTCAGCTCATTTCAGCTCAAAGTTATTGCCTTTTCTTTGGTAGTTAGAAGAGTATAAACAAGCCATATAAGAAGTATAAGCTACATAACAAATATATACATGAGAAGTATATCTGATTAGGAGATGCACATTTTATTATAATTTACAGTACTGCTTGTTCAGGAAGGTTTACTGTGAACAGTAAATAACATTTCAATTTTTATAACTGTCATAAACCAACAGGCCTGAACCTTGATCAAGATACTGCCATTTATTCTTTCATTGTATGTTTTCTAAATAATCTGCCAACCTTTCTATGAATACATAATGACTGATTTTTCCATCACTCAGAGAAGAGGTATAGTCTGTTGGGTTCATAGCTAATACCTTCATTTGGATAGTGCTTGAGTTTATATCCTTACTGCCCAAGAGGGTTTGTATCCACATGTAGCAGCTTGACTTGAATAAGGCTTTGTCGCCTTAGAAATCCAACCTGTTACCAAAACCAACAGCTTTGCTTCCTTTATTTGTATTACATTTGCCTCTTTGAACAAAAATGTTGATATTATATATATTGCTAGCACATTTCTCATAAGACTCAAAAATCTATGTGTTTGCATAGGTTTAAAGAGTGAGATGCCAGAGAAAGACATCTTCTCAAAGGTACAGATATCTTCTGCAGAGGGGGATAAAAAGACACCTCTGTATGCAGCAATTTGAAAGATAAATGCACTGGCAAAGTTGTATACTGGCAAGCCATCTGAAGCTGATAAGGTGCAAGTGGCTAATTAATTAAATCAACCACATTTTGTCATGTCCATTGAAAACTATGTCTGGCTTTGGGGCTTTTCAGAATCTGTGCACCAAGCCAGCTGGAACTGCTCACATAAAGCAGAGGCTCACGTTAAAAAATGATGATCAGCATGAATTCACTTTGTGAGCCTCCATGGCATGGGTGACTGATGAACATGAGGACAAAAGGAAAACTCTAAAGGAGAGTCTGGAGTACCAAAATATATTGAAACCCACTAGAAACATAAACAAAACGTGATTTATGTGTATCTGAAGACAATGCGAAAAAGGGAGGTGAAAAAATCTCAAAAGAATAGAAAATAGAGGTGAAAGATCCTGACTGTCCCACAGTTCCTACCCTACGGAAGTTCTCTTTGTCCTAAGGTGACAGGCAAAAGAAGAGCTAGAAAAGCTTATTGCCCTTGTAGACTCAGTTGTTGACTGTTTCTCACAGTATTATAAATAGGCCACAAGAATAAGTAGTCTGCACAAACACCATCCCACGCTTAAATTGTGTAACTCTTTGCTGTGATAAATCATGTAATCTACAAGAATAAATGGATTAAAAACCAAATTAGTCATAAGCCATATTAACGGGTGGCAGGTCTGCTGGAGGCTATTAAACACAAAAGTTAAATTGTGTTCAAGGTTAAAAGGTTAAATCTTTGCTACTCCAGGGCCTCTTGTTATTTCCTGAAGTTTGCAGGACAGGTGAGACTTCAATTTGCTCTCAGGCAACGGCATTTCCAAGAGCCGCAGCCCACAGCAGCTGTCTGGTGACGGACTGTGGTCGTTGATCTCCTCCCGTTGCCTTAGCCCTGCCTTCCGTCTTTGATGCCCTTGATCAAGAGATTTTTTTCTCTGACATTTTTGGTTCCCAGTGGGTCTGAGAGATTTGCTCCCTCCTCACTTTTGGGAAGCTCTTGGAGTTGCGTGAAGAGCATCCACCTGTCCAGGTACAAATGCGGGAAGAACAGGAATGCTTTAAAAGAAGCAGGTTGTGAGCCCCAGCTCTGCTTCTCTGCCCAGTTTATTCTTCACTTGCTGTTTTTATTTTTGGTCCACACCATTCCAGCTGACACTGATTGGATCCCAAATGTTACACCCTGAAAGAGGAGTGTTATACAGCTCCTGACAGACCTTTCTGCTGCTCCAGTCCTGCCACCACACAGACACAGTACTGACAGGCAGTGGCAGTGCATAAAGCTCTTCTTAGTTTTGGATCCCCATTTTCAGGGAAAACAAGGAGACATTGGAAAACATAGGAAGCACGATAGGAGATAACTGATACTCTGCAGGTGAGCAAAATGTTTCATTTTAAACTTGAGACACGCATACTAATCCCCCTGCCCTGTGCTTGCTTTTCGCTGTTCCCAACCTGTTGCCTTTACTGCTAAGAGCTTGGAGGTAAAATCTAATGCATCACTCTGAACTTCCTCACCATAATAAAGGATTAAATCAAGGCTCTGATTCACGTTTCACAGTCAATTTAAGGGTGGCTGAAGTTTAGGCTCTCTGCCTCCCTCCTCACAGTGGTGTCCAAACTGCGTTTATAGCTACCCCTGAACTGCTACAATTCACAGCCCCTGGATTAACATAAATCATCACCAGCTAGAGTTTATATTAATGCCTTGGGCTTCAGCAGTCCTGGCTTAATTGCCCGCAAACGTTAAAGGACTTGACTCTGTGTAAGCACTGCTCAGCAATAACGAAAACATCCCTATACTATCAACACTGTTTTCAGCACAAATCCAAAACATAGCCCCGTACTAGCTACTATGAAAAACATTAATTCTAGCCCAGCCAAAACCAGCACACATGGTTACATGTGATATTGCTTTTGAAAAGCGCTGCTCCCATCCCTCCCCCTGCCCAGGGCTGTGCGGTCCTGGGGAGCTGCTCTGGGTGGAGACTCATTTATTTGGCTGCATCAACATCATGCTGGATCAAGCTCCTCCGACTCTCCCTGCTGCACCGGGAGGGAGGATTTTGGGGCATGGCAGACTGCTGGGGGGAAAGCAGCGCAGACTTAGGTTACATTAAACCAGTTATTAAACTACATTCTTTATCTGATAGTTTTCTAAGCCAACACAAGAGAAACAAAAGCACCCCTTTTTATCTGAAGAGGCTGTATTCCTGGCTTCTGTATTTCAGACAAGCTCCAAGGCTGGTGCGTCTAGGGCTTACACATGTTATTTTCAAAAACGCAGAGAAACAGTTATTTTTGTGGGTGGGATTTTTTTATTGTCTGTGAGGAAACAAAAATCTTCCAGATGAAAATCAAAACCAAATCACTCAGAAAATTCTGTAGAGGCTTCATTTTACTCAGCTTCCAAAGTGCAATAAAAAAAATCACTGTTGCCAGAAAAACAAACAACACATATTAAGTCTTTTTATCACCATGTCTAATGTTTTACTAACTGTGAAATCACATTTTCCAGGATGAACTGTCTCAATACACTTCTAAAATATGCTGGTAGTGCTCAGTGGCCCTTTGAAAGAGGAACTCTGTTCCAGTCGCAGACGGCAGATGGAAGTCAACTGCCTGGCGGACAGCACAGGACATGCAGCTCCACCCAGGAGCGTACAGGGACCAGGTTCAAATAGCTGCACATCCTCCAGTTCACAACAATCCAGGTCCTAAAGACAGGGGTTTGGGTTTTTTGGGGGCATACATTTCCCTGCTCCCTGAAATACATATGAAATCTTTAATATTAATACTGGTAGTAACAACGACAAGTAGCTATTGTGTACAACTTTCATCAGCAAGCAACAAAACTACTTGCAAAAAGAAAGGTAAGCATTAATATCTGTTTACTCTTGGGAAAAATGAGGCATGGGGACATAATGAGACTTCTTCGTGGAAACCAAATAGGCCATAGTCAAGAAAGGAAACCAGATCTCCCCCCCTAAATTTTTCACCCACTAGGGTACATTTTTTTCACCCATGAGGTGAAAGTTACCCACTTTAAAGACAGTTGTGGTAGGAAGAAAGACTATGACTTGCCCAAGTAACCATGAGAAGACAGAGGAAGAGCAGAAACCAAACAGAAACTCTCAAGTGTGGATAAAAGCATGTATTGGGTGTGAAAGGAAGAAAAGAAAGTCCCAATTGTACCAGCACATGTGTAAGTGTCTTAGCCTGTTACTTTGGGTCCCTGTACCATCTCTTGACACAAAATTCACCCGAAATGTAATCCTGGAGATCTTGTTATTGCAGCAATTCTACTGATTTCAGTTTTTCAAGATGATTATGTGGCGACCAGTTGTTCTCCACAGCTATGGAAAACAGTTGTGTTTGAAATGTATGCTAAGTTCTCTGTGTTTCAGAAGGACCTTTCAATAGTTAGAAACAGCAACCTTCTTTTAAATATGTATATAATGCTGGTACTTTGGCTTTGGTGCGCCTGCTCTGGAACATGGAAGAGGGATACAAAGACAGTTTTATTATTCTTATTAGATATTACTAATATGATAATCAGGACAAAACCCCTAACGTGGTGCTACTTTGCATGAGGTCCTTTGGAGCCAACCTGTTATTCCGAGTTCTTGACACAAGAAACTCACATTTTACATGAAAACTTAAGCCTAATATTTATCCCCTCTTTTGCTTTCCCTTTTTCCTAAAAGGTACAAGTATTTTCTCCCTGTATCTGCACAAACCCAAATGGATTCATTCTCTGATTTCTTTCTATGTTGGGCATGCTGATTTGGGGCTATCTGGAACTATTGAATCTATTAAATTCAAAGCATTGTTTCTGCATAAATAACAAAATGATGAAAGATTTCAGAGGTGTTACAGTGGCGCTCATCTAATAAAAACAAAAGGAACATGAGGACTCAATCAACTCTAATCTCACAAGGATACACAGCAAAAGTTTGAAACAACTTTCTCACTGTTTAGATGACTAAGGGTAAATCTGCTAAACCCTGGCCACTCAATCAGTAGACCCTCTGTAGCAATGTGTTACAACAGAAATTAGGGGTCTGCCTTGTGGTCCTGACAAGAAGTCCACCTCACTGAGTCTACAACATGACTTTCAAAACAGGAGGTCAAAATATTTTACTAATAACCAACAGAGTGTAAACCAGGAAAAGAGATTTCTAGGCACTTTATAAACAGGTCAGGGTGCATGAGAATGGGCTGTCTGGGGAGTCTATAAATCTTTAGCACTGGACATCTTCAAGAACAAGTTTGACAGGAATAACATAGATAAAGTTGGTCCTGCCTTGGGCAGCGTATGTACTGGCTGACCTTTGGAGGTCCTTTTGAATACTATGATGCTATGACTTTGAGAAATCAAATTACTTCTCGCAATGATTCCTCCCAGGAGTCTAGGACAGAATTTACACTCAATTTCCTTGCAGTAAATTGTAAGTCATATGTCTTCCTTTTCCTCTGCAAACACACTAAAACTGCACACACAATTCACACTGTGCCTTTAACATCACTACTGCTGAGAAACCTCGTTCATGATCCTAATGACATTCCTAATAACAGTTCACCGCTTCTTTTTTCTCCTCAATAACGTCACATTTCATAATCATGTCACAACCGTTCTATTCTAATTTATCACCAGAGAAGGAGTAGTTTAGCTGCAAGAAACAGTTAGTTGTAACATTACCAAAAATATTATCAAACACAACCAAGGAGTTGATTACAGGGGAGAGACAGGTATCTGCCTCTCCTCATATGGACCTTCCAACACACTTTACTCTCATCTTGGCAAATGTAATTCTGCCCAATAATAGTCCCCGCATGAACTTGACAATATATTTTTTTCCCACAACTTTGTTTCTCTTAACTCTATGTGTTTTTCATTCACTTTCTCTTCTGTACCACACAAGATATAAGCCTCTTCACTTGTCTTTTCATGTTCTTCAGGGTCTATGCTCAGCCTAGCCATTGCCTACTTTTCACCAGGGAGATGTCATTTCTGCCTCCAGATGGCCAATTATCTTCTACTGTCCACACGTTGTATTTCCAGACAAGTACCTTCATCTCCATTCTAATGGCAGAAGCCCAAAACCACTGGGGTCCTGCCTCCATCTCCGCACGTAAACAAAGATGGGTTTTGTTCCAGAAACTGCAGGGAACATGAGGCCGTTTGGATGCTCTGAACTTCTGAGACATTTGTCAACTCAAAGTGTTTGAACATGGTCCAGGCGATGAGACCAGCAGCACAAAACCAACCTGTGCAGCATCTTCTTGGTGTTGTGACTTCCATGAAGGCCATGATGATCAAAATAACCTTTTTCACACAACAAGCTCAGAAGTGCTTGAATCAGAGTGCCCTGAAATAAAAAGTGCCACGTCAAAGCAGTGAATCAGAAACCTCAGTAGATAGTAAAACTGTTTCAAACACTACAACAATTTATAGAGAAGAATCAATTAGTGGGTGTGGGTTGGAAGGACATGAATCTTTTGAAGAAGAGCTAACTTTCTTTAGCATTTACCTACAGAAAGGTAGTGAGCCACATACAAAGGATCAAATTCTGCTCTCTTTAAAGCACACCAATCCATTGCAACTCACAGGATCTCTTTGCAAACTCATTGCAAACTCACAGGATTTACAGGAGTGAAAGAGAATCAGACTTAGCTAATACATTGCATTTTAGTACACAAGTGTGTATGCATAGTACTGCAATAAGAGACTGCTCAACAAATGGACAGCAGTAAGAACTATGTAAAAATAAATTTAAAAGAATATATAAGTTTAAAAGAATATTGAAGACCAAGTTTAAAATATCAAAATCTTATATCAGCAAGTTGGTCAAATGGGAAAGAACAAAGTACAGACTGTACGAGGTCGAAGATATTTTAGTAGCTGAAACATTGGATTAGTATGTGTGCTATATGGCAGATTATGTCTACAACTATTTAATTCCCTAATGCATTTTCATATATTGGAAGGTTTAAGCAGTCCACTCCAGATTTAAGTAAGTAGACTGGCAATGTGGAAGAATATAACCTCGCTGTAACTGTAATAAAATCTCCAAAATGCTGTGAGGTTACAGTAGGTCTGAATACAGTCCTGCGTTAGAGCACATAATTTCATCATTCCTTCTTTCATACAGCTCCTGCTTCCCATGAACATGTAACAAGCGATAAAAATTATGTCTAAGAGGTATAAAAGCTTCACATATTGCATTTTTTTTAAAGCAAAGTAAGAAAAAAATAGCAAAAAATGCATAGAGGTTAGTTAATAGTAAGAAAGAATATAATTATGCCAAAATATAAAATCTTTATGTTTACAATACAAATTTGGTTGTATGACACAGATGCCTATAACGGCAGCAGACTAACTTTCATGTTTCTTTAAAATATCCTTTGATATTAAAAAATTGTTGCTTATCTCACTAAGGTCACTACTTTTCTAGTTATGCATCAGTTCTTTCAATGGAGAAAATCTTATTATAAAATCATGAAAAAGTCTCACTTCTCCTACTCAAAGGCAGATCAAACATTTCTCTCCTCTCCCAACTCACCCTGAGATAGATAACTCTTTAATTAGTTTATTGTGCTTTACTGTTAAAATCTACTTCTAACCGTAGCATCATGAACAGAAATTCAATTTGTTTTTTCCCTGAATTCCCACAGTGAGGTGCGAGCCTCACTTCAGCAGAACACTTGCCTCGTACGCGTGCTCACAGCAGCTCTCCTCTTATTTTCCCTATTTCTTTTCAGATTTTTGTTCTTAAGTTACTGCATATATAGCATCTTAGAATCATAGAATGGTTGGGATCAGAAGGGACCTTTAAAGACCATCTAACTCCAGCCCTCATGCAAGGAGGATTGGCAGGAACACCTTCCACTAGATCAGGTTGCTCAAAGCCCCATCCAACCTGACCTTGAACATTTCCAGTGATGGGCATTCAGAACTTCTCTGGCAACATGTTCTAATATCTCACCACACTCATAGTAAACAATTTCTTCCTTTCATCTAGTCTAAATCCACCCCCTTTTAGTTTAAAACCATTACTCGTCGTCCCAACTACAGGCCCTTGCAAAAAGCATCTCTCCATCTTTCTTATAAGGCCCCTTTAAGTACTGGAAGGATGCAGTATTCCAGGGGAGACCCCACCGTCTATATGTTGTCTAGGGTGCCTCCTTTCTAAATTATATTAAAATAGCTAGTTTGCATCTTTTCTGCAGTTCAGATCTTTCCTGCTCAGATAGCTTTCTGTTACTATTTTCAAAGACACATGTTGTAAAACCATTTTCATCAACAGTGACTGCCAAACCATCTCCATCCCGAGGCAGACTTGGGATGCAACCAAACAGGAGTTGGCTGAAAAGTGCCAGAGCCAGTACATTTTTGCTGCTCTAATTCCTTCTGATGAGCTAATCCAGCAGGAGATAACCCCCATGTCCATGGCAGAGGGAGGGGATCCAACTTCGTCCATTCCCTTGCTCCCACCATCCTCCCCCAGAAACAGTTTTAGCTGGTGACTAAGCTGCCAGATGTATTTGGCTGTTCGAACACTGCCAAAAAGTTATAGCTTTCACAAAGCCAAACAGATGTCATGTCCAGAAAGCTGAAGCCTCCAGCTCCTCCCAAAAGCATGATCTTGTTGCCTTGAGCAAGGCTTTGCAACAGGTAGGCTGGGGAGGGCAGCAGGGCTGGGAATTGCCTCTGCAAAGATATAAGCAGCTTGCGTTTTCTCTTCTTCCCTCTGTGGTCCCCTATTAACACTTTTTTTTTAATGTGCACCTCCCACAGAGGACCCCAGCTAAACAAACTACCCTGCAATTTAAAAAAAAAATACAGAAAGAAGGATTAAACCATCTAATCCCAAGGCAAAACCTAATCTTTATTTTTAGTTCAATTTCCAAAGTGATCTTGAATGTGTTATTTTTACCCCAGCAGTATAAATTTTTTTTAATGTTGTATTGATTGGGCGGTATTTGATGAAAGGTACTTGTGGGCTGTGGGTTTCTCTTACATCTTTGTCATTGGTTCATCTTTCACTAAAAAGTTTGAGCATTTTCCTTATCTTTTATTCTCAGAAAGCCATAAAAAGCTGCATATTAACCACTTCTCTTCCTCCACTGAAAAAGAGTTATCACTCTGATGTAGATACACTATTTGCAATACAGCTTGTGACAGTGTAAACTAAGGAAAAAATACATTTTCCTATATAGGCAGAAGTAACTCTATATATTTATTTAAGCAATTGCAAACCATAGCTCAGGAGTTGATTTCCTGTTGTTTAAGTTCGCTTTTGAATATTCTTAATTGGACCTTCACTCAGTGCTGTATATATTAATTTTCTATAAGTTTGCATTCAGCCATCCTAAAAAATCTGAATTGCCCTTAAGAAAGTTTGATATACCCAAAATGAAGAAAGGTAAGTCTTTGTCAAAGGACATGATTTTTCACGAGGAGCAATGTATCGCAGACCCTGACTTCTAAATATATACTTAGCTAATAAGTAGCCCAGTTTTTAGATGCGTCTTTCTCTGTAGCTGAGTATGGATTCTAGAGCCGGATCCAGAGTTCAACAAAATAATCCACCAGACCAGGTACCAGAATATGCAAAGAACTGGAGAAAAATATTCAAAGTATACCGCATTCAGGGGTATGAAAGTATGTGGAAACATCCAACAAAAAGGCAACACCCAAAAGAAACCAAAATTTTAGGGCCAACAATGAGCTGTCCCAAAGACTCTTCCTCAAAAGGGTCATTTCTGAGCTGTCCTGGAGGCCTGGAGCTTGGAAAATGCAATGGATACATAAGTAAAATCACCAGCAGCTTGGGACTGGACTTTGCAGCAATGTCTATTAAGGTTGAACTTGATGATCTTAAGGGTCTTTTCGAATATAAATGATTTTATGATATTATAGGGCAGATAACAGTGCAAGGTTGAGCAGACAGAGGGGGAACATGGATTCTTGTCTCTCCTAGAATCGATTTGCTACCCCACCCACACACAGGTACTGGACTTGGGCCAGACTCTTGCTGCCATGGGAAGGGGACAGAGAAAGGTCACAACTGGAAATGGGATGAGAGTCCTAGGAAGCCCAATGTGCTGCTCATGATGGATGTGGACAACACTTCTTCCCCCCAGTGGTAGCTGTCACCCTGCATAATCCCACCATTTCTTCAGAGGGTACCACAAGCCTGGCTGCCCAAAGGACCAGTGTGTGTGAAAGTACATGGACTGTGACCCCCTTCCCACATTGATGTGTACTGCAGTATCCCTTGTCAAGAAAATCCATAAACACCCAGCTAACGCAGTGATACGCTGAGGAAAGTGCCTTTAGCTCACCAAACTGAAGAGGTGACTGTTCAAGAAGTAAAGAGGATTCAGAAGCAGAAGATGGACAATTGCCCAGCTGTGAACACTGCTGGCATCAGTGTGTGCCATTGATTAGTTCATGGCATCCGCTTGTTTTCACCTACAGATAAAAGATGAAAGATGAACACTGTTTTGAGCTCCCAGAAGATTGCTTATTACAAAAGGCAAAACAAATGATGATTTTTTTTTTAGAAGGGGAGGAGTTAAAATATATGGAGTTGTGAAGTGAAGACGAAAATATTCATTGTGTCAAATAATTAAAGAGCCTGAAACCATGTCAAGAAGAAAGAGATAATTCAAGCAGGAAAAGTTTATACTCAGAATAGTAAACAAAGGCTGTGATTCTAATTTCCAGTACATGGTCACCAGGAAATGTGGGGGGAAAAAACCCCAGCTTTTACACATTTGGCCAGTGAATGGTACAAGGTTCAGAGTGATGTGATTTGAGTTGTAGCTAAAACAAGACAGTGAGACTAGAAAACACTTAAGGCAGTGAGTTAAGACGTCCTTTGAACACAAATGAGTTCAGTTCGAATCTTATAGAAAACAAGTAAAAATTAATTAACTTAGGCTTTGTTGGACAAACTCACCATTTAATTTAATGTACAGAGATATAATTACCACGCTCTGCTCTGGAGAAGATCAGTGGAGGAGCTGACAGGCTCGTGTAAGACATTTTCCATTTATTTAACCGTTGCTCTCTGAGCACACTGCAATCTGTCTCTAATGGACTTTGCTCCTGCAGCATTCCTCTGCAGCAGGGAAACGCTCTTGCCTCTGCTTTCCAGCTGGGACCTGAGGGTTGAGGTGAGGTCCACTGACGGAGTGGGGCATTGCAGGGTTGAATGTCACCATAAGCCTGTCTGCGGGGCTGAAGATCCCAAGAGTTGTGCCAGCTAGAACACTCATTCAAGAAGAAAGCCAACCCCTCTCTGATGGTGTGGGGGTTCAGACCCATACCCCAGTGCTCTGGGCAGTGTGAGAGGGGAGCACTGCACCCAAGTCCCTGCTCCCAGGGCTCCCAAATTCAAAAACAGATGCTCCCAGCGGTCCATGACACAGGACTTCTCACTCCGGCTTGCCACCAGTTGGTCAGGAGACATCAGAAAAGAGCTGTTTTTCCTCCTGAACTCTCACATCACAGACCGATGTGCATAATTAATTATTAAATTAAAAGGCAGTCATAGCGGCTGTGCATAAATTATCAGTTGTTCCTTAATTGTGGCATTCCCTAGCCTCTGTGTGCCTGGTCAATCCTAGTGACGGTTTCAAAGAGTTTTTACAGGTGTAACATACATATACATTGCTATCTTCATGCCATTTATGGTTTATACATCCACAGAGGACCATTGTTATTACCTAGTCTGACTCCAGCCATCTGCTGTAACACAGGACAGACAATGCCATCCGATGGTTTTCATATGCATGCCCTAGCTGTTAACTAGGACTCTTCTTTCAGAAAGCTATGTCATTGACATTTTAAACTCTTTGCACCTCTCCCAGGAATTAACAGTGCATTTCAAGCCTGAGTTTCCTGGACTCTGCTGTGGGCAGCCTATTATGTCCTCGAGGTACTTTTCCTGTGTGGGAGATCTGGTAGAAACTGGTCTTAAATGTGGTGTTGCAGGACGTAGACAGCTCATTCACTAGCCTGAAAATGTTCATCTTGCCACTTTGCAGAGGAAAACAATATGATCAGCTTGTTAAAAAAAAAGGAGCTGCAAAATGAGCAATACGGAGAAAGCTTCTTGAAAAGACACTCCTAACATGACTCAGAAAGCAAACGCTAAGATGCTCAGTCATAGCTCTGGCATCTTGTGCTTCTGTATTTAAATTATGATCTCTCTTTACAGCTTTACCTGCGCTGTTTGTCTCTAGCTAAAATTACATGCAGTCACCTCCATCTTAAAACCATGGTGTATGAATTATAAAGCCAAGTTCTTAAAAGTGGGGCTGTGTCTGAACATGTTGTCCATTCTGTCCTGTCCCTTCACGCGCTGCTGTAAGCTGATACAGAAAAGTAGCTCAGAGATTTAGGAGCCTAAGTACCATTTCAAATGATGACATCTGAGAACAGAGGGAGAAAACAGAGACACAGAGTTGCCTGTGGGGTTTTAGGTATTGTTTGCTTTTCATCTTTGGAAACCACACGGTGGCAAACACATCGCCACATTCCTTCCTCTCTATTTACAGCAAATAAACTCCACTATCCTCTTTTTCCACCACCATCTTTCCTCCAGAGGCTGATTCCAGGGAGGGCTGATCATGATTTGCTTTGCACACAACAAAACAAGTGCTCAGCCCAATTTCAGAAAAGCTAGTCAAGGATGAGGGATTTAATTTTTAATTGTATGAAGTCTATTTCTAATTAAAACCAATACAGCCGATGTGTCTTTTTTCAAGTGCTGATTCCACAGTATTAGCCCACACTGTGTTCAAAAAGTGCCAGAACTAGAAGGCACATCAAGACAAACCGATGTAAGTATCTAGGAACCACATAGGATGTTAGAGAACATTTCCAGAAGAAACCCAGGGATTTAGTAGCATAAAGCCTATTGCAACCGAAGTACATGTTCCTAAACCCCTTAAGTCGGTTTGTAAATCTCCTGTTTATGTCTTTATGGTCAAAATAAAGTTTGTTTTCTGCACCTTTTTTAATCTTTTCTGCTCAGAGCAGCACCACAAATAAATATTTAGTGAGCCAGTATGTTGCTAAATTATTCATGCTTTAAACTCATAAATGGGAAAGACAATCTTCTTGACTTTTACATGGTCTCCTGAAGAAATGTGTTATTCATTGGTGATTTTATTTTCATATGCATCTTATTTGTCTGTCAGTGCAAAGCAGAGTTGGAACATAGGGAGAAACCTGACAAAACATTTTAGAGGTATTTAATTTCACCCTGCTTCTTTTCATTATTCACCAAAAAAAGCTGTCAGCTAGACTTACTTGAAAATACTTTGGATGGTTTTAATGCTCACAAAATTGAGAGACATGATTAAAACTGGAGCAAAGCATCACCATTTTTTCTCACTAGGGAGATGGTAACATCTAAAAGCCCTGTGGTGAGATGCACTTCTCCTGGGCTGGATGCTGTCCACACACCAAATGGATGAGTTGCGCCTGCCCAGAGGAGTTTGCATGTCACATAAGACGGGAGACAGGGAAATGGGGAATCAAGGGACAGTCCTCTGTGAGGGATGTTAAATTAAATGCATGTGTCAAATATAGTGACGTTTCCATGGTGTGTTCCAGAGGTCTGATGGGAGCTGCAGTCTGTATGCCATGGAAATTAAATGGGATCAATAAGCATGAAAGGGATGCCAGAAAGGCACTGTGATGTTATCTCTAAATTATTCCATTACCAATTAAGTTCTGTTTACAAGTAAATGATTCTTGTTTATGCACTTTTAGCAAATGACTCCTGTAATCCAACCTGAATAAGAAAGGCAAATGGAGACCACTGTCTCAGAAGCATTAACAAGATATTCAATCTGTTAATGTTGTCAAGAGGATGAGAAATGCCAGGAGTCAAACTGAGTTATTTCTGGCAAAAGCAATAAATATGAGGTAGTGAGAGATGTTTAGCTATTAAAAGGAAGAAGAAGAAAAGAAGCAGGGCCAGTATGGATTGGGAGGGAACTAAAGCCCTAGACAAAATGTGAGATGAGCATTGTGTTTCTTGTTTTAATAAGGAGAAAGATGCAGGATTACCTGTAAAACCCAGGCAATTAGGAGGATGGAGCACATGTAGAAGAGCACAGTCACATCCAAAGTAAAAGCCAAGCCCAGAGATCTCAGTAAACTCAGGGGATTGAAAAATCTCCAACCCGGAATGCTGGAAAAAACAACACATAAAATCCAACCCCCATAGCAGGAACTATAAAAAGCTTGTTGGATTGGGAATAGTCCCACATGACTGGAAAATAGCGTGGCTGGGCAAGGAGGGAATTCAGCATGAAAATAGTCACTGTGATCCGGGGGCTTTTCAAATTATATATTTCCAGTAATGGTACAGGACGACAGGTATTTTTCTATAGGAATCAGCAAATCCCTGTCTCTAATACTTCACTGCACAACTCAAGTCCCTCATGATCTAGAACAAGCATGGTTGGAAGAGGTGCTTGAGCTTTGCTGTGCAGTTCTGTGAGACAAGAAGTCTGATGTCCTCTGATCTAAAGCCATTTGTCTTATGTTTAACTTGCTTGGTTTAACAAACGAGAGGTGATCGTTCTGTATAATGTGAGATGAAGGGCTGGATATAAACCATAGAGGGGGAACTGTTGAAAGAAGTGATGGAATAGGGATTTACCTGTCTATTAGTTTAGGCTGAGAATTGTATGGCACTTTCTATTAGAAGAGTGAGGACTTTAAATGTCTCACTAGTGGAAGTAATGAAGGAAAGAAAATCTAGAAGATTTCAAGATAGAGCTTGGCCAGATTATGCACAGGATTTACAATGTTGTCACTAAAGGTGACAGATGTCTGAACTTGATGACCCGGGGCAGAACCAGACACTCCTTTGTCCCTTAATCATGTCCAACTGCCTTGGTCCCCCTTCAGGAATAACGTAGTTGTCCAGGTAGGTTTAAAAGGTATATGGTCCCTGGGGAGTTTCCCCGCCATCCCCTCCTTTAGCTCCAAGTTGCATTGCCTTTGTGAGATTGCAGGCACAGGAAGCAGCGGTGGGAGAAGACTGGATGGATAAGCTCAGGTCTGTATTACAGACATCTGCACTCAGTTGTGCTGTTGAGACATGTGGGCAGACTCATGTGTTGTCATACGATGAGGGTGGTGAGACACTGGAACAGGTTGCCCAGAGAAGTTACAGATGCCCCATGATCGATAGTGTTCAAAGTCAGGTTGAATGGGGCTGTAAGCAACCTGATCTAGTGAACGATGTCCCTGCCCGTGGCAGGGGGGTTGGACTGGATGATCTTTAAAGGTCCCTTTCAAACCAAACAACACAAAGCATTCTATGATTCTCTGTACTTCTATCCCACAGTTTGTCATGCCATAATTTAGGATATTGAGGCAAAAACAATAGCAGTGGAATTACTCTACCAGTTCTGAAAATGTCCCTGGAATGAAGTACCTGTGTTTTAGGTTGCAAATTCTTGGGGACCAAGATTGTCATTCAGTGTTTGCTTGTATTCAGTTCAGCTTTCACCAGGGGCATGAATGGGTGAAGCGCAGTCAAGACTGTGAAACCTTTCTGTGGTCCAGAAAGTTTGAGAAACTTTTCTCCAAAACCTGTCAAATAAATAAGATCTTCTTTTGAGATGCTTGGACTGGGGGATTTAATTCAAATTAATCTTACAATATTAGATTCAGAAATAAGCTTCTTGTTCCCAAGATCAGGACCCAGAAACTGTGTTCATAGTTAGAGATAGTTAGAACAGTGCTTTGCACTATCTTTAACAGGTCAGGGGGCATCTGAGGTCCTACTTCTGTCAGTGTCCTTTGCATGATCATTTCACTGGTGACTTAAAAAACATTCACTGGTAATGTAAAAAAAACGCTATATAAAGAGATCCCAACTAGAGTGCAAGACCCTTGAAAACTCATAATCCTGACAGAAGACTTTAAAAGACCCTGGCACTGAAAACTATAACCTTTAAAAGCTGAATGGAAGGATTACCTCACTGGGAAAGAAATTGCTACCACAGACGTTGCCCTGGGGCACTCCAGGTAGTTTATTTTCAATATTAACCATCTTTCCCAAGTGTGTAGAGAATGGTTGTAATTTAGGATTAAGGAAGGTGAACTGGGTGTATGTTTGATGAAGGTGGATTAGAAATATCCATTCTAGCCAGCAGTCAATGCTTTTCCTATCAGTTCACTCTGGATTAAAATTTTAAATGCAGGTCTCAGGTAGCAAAGGAGATATGTGAAAACAAAATGGAGTTAATAGATTGTACCCTTAAGTTTTATCCACAAATCAAGAAGTGAGCCAGAACACCAGGTCTGGAGGAAGAAGTAGAAAAAAAGGTTTGTTAGTATACGTGGCTTTTGCTTGAAAGCCTATATTGGTAACAGTGAAAAATACTTACATAAACTTTATGATACTTCATATTCTGAAACAAGGATTGTCCCAGTGGGACAGGGGTACTGAAGGAAAACTAGCTCGTATTTATCTCTGGTGCAAGGAAACAATGGCCATTGGGGATGATATCTGACGACTTCTGGAGATGAAAATTATGGCAAATTTAAAAAAGAAAACCCTAAAGGTGCAAGCTCTAACTATGCAAGGACTGTCATTGACAGCTCTGAATGCTTCAAAAGAGAACATATGTAACCACTCACAGAAAAAGAGCTGGTAAGTGTTCTTCCAACCTATGCATGCTTTTCACTATCCCTCCTCTTTTCTATAGCCCCTTCCTTGGGGAATTTGAAGGAGCTCTCTCCATGAAGCCAATGGGTAGACCCAGCACAAAACCAGACCAGCAGTGGAACATTTGCAGCGTTCAAAGAAAACAAAAAAGTTTGACTCTAGAAGCGCAAAACAGATCAGATAAAAATAACACTGAAGTTAAATATAGAAATAACAGGAGGTTTTGCTGACTTAAAAGGGAATATTTAAAAACATTTTTGGCACAGTAAATGGATGCAGAATTTTAGAAAGGTGATTTGGGGAAAACTGGAAAGAATATGAAGTTTGATGGTTACCCCACTTTATAAAAACTGCAAACCAACTCCCAGTAGTCAATAAAGCCTTGCAAACATGACATGATCTGTGCATGGGCATGTCTCCAGCAGAGCAGCCTCCCCCAAACCTGCCTGTTTGGCCCAAGCACTGCAAAGAATACCCTGAACCGAGCTCAACCTTGGTTGTGGCTGGGACAGCCAGTGCTGTATGTGGCTTTACTAACAGTAAAATATATTCTTCATTGCCATTTGAAGGCTACTCTCTCTGCTTCTAGAGATAAGTCAGGTTTTGGCTGCTAACAACTTCCAAGGAAACTTACTGTAGTCAGAGTGCACCTGGGGAACTCAGTTTCCAGCAGAGATATGGCTCTGCCTCACGTTTTTAATGGTCTGAGATATACAAGGTTGACTTGGGGCAGACAACCCCCCAGGCACACTGCCAAGAAGCTCGTATCTGCCATGCTGGCTCCCAGGTGGTCAATTTGAGCCTGTATTTGGGAAAACTCTACTAAAATGATGTTTTTCTACTGTCCTAAGAACTTTCTGCATTTTTAAAACCTGAATGATCCCCAGCTCTTTCGGCTTTTCAGGCATGCAGCTGTAGAGAAACACAACCCATGAAATGCTGCCCTACCCCAATGAAAAAATGTGTGCTCCCAGTGGGAACCAGGAGTAATAATAAAACCAGTAACAATGTCAATCTTGCTGGCTGGCCTCTCCTTTGAGAACTGCCACACATTCTGCACACATCTGTTAATTATACATAATGCTTTTAAGACTTAAACAGCATTGGACACTGCTTGCTGTTTTAGATGGATTAGCTGAGTCAAGAAAGTGTTCAATGAGTTTCCTGTATCACACAGCAGCATGGGGGATGGTTTCCTGAATAAAACCTGATAATCCCAACTCCCAGACTTTTGCTACAACTGATGGCTCATTTCTGTGGTTTGCTAGAAGGTTGTATACAGTTCTGCAGAGTGGACAACTGAACACATACCTGGCCATTGCATAAAAACAGGAGGAAAACAGCATCAAAAGCAAGGAGTTTAAATATTTTGCAGTCATTGCATTGCTTTCTGCTCATTCACATTGCCCAACAAGGCTCTCCTTAAGGAGCCTATTGGAGATAGCACTGCCTTCATCCCTTGCCAACAAGATCACAGAGCGATGCTCAGCACAAGTCAGCTACAATTGTAAAATAGTGTTTGTGTGTTAACTTGCTTCTTTGTTGAGCATTTGTACCAAAGCCGACTGTCAGCCTAGAGTTAATACTTTGTGATCTATCAGTAAGCAGTCTGGTCACATCTCCAGTAGAGTATTTCCCTATTAAATCCAAAAGCAATATGAAAAGTCTGGGCGGGGAAGTAGTTTTCTGGTCTGTATTTGTGTTCCTGAAGAAGCCGATTCAAAAAGCTGCAAAGTCATCAGGAAAAACATGGATATGTTTTTCAGATAAATACAAGTGTTAGAACATTTTAGGGGAGGAGCAGAATTGCCCAGGGCTCCCTGGCTTTGCAATCTGTCTAGGAGAAGCTTTATCAATAATTTGTTAAGAGAGGAATAGTTAGCAAGACAGTATCTCAGGCACGCACCACACCATCAGTGGGAATAAATGCACCACAGTGAGAGGACCCAGACTGTATGCATGGCTGCTCGGGGGAGGAATGTGACTAAAGGCCATGGAATCGCCCTGGCTGAAGTGAAAGGACAACTTTAGAAGAGTGTGTTGTGGGTTAGGTGGGGAAGCTTTCACCCTGCTCTGCATGAGCTACTCTGCGCAGGAGACACCCTTTCTCTGCTCTCCCTTACCTCTAGCCCTTGGTTTGGAGAGCGACGTGCAGCCTTAAAGGTTTCTGCACCATCACTTTTCCTAAAAATGTGGGCAAACTGAGATCAGAGTGGCCATGTTTTGTTTCATGATTTGTAAGGAGGGGCTGTGCAAGCTCCACTCCCTAATTTCAGGGAACATCATTGATACTAAGTTCTCGTCTGATCCATACAGCAGCTCTGTGAGGGCAGCAGTGTCATGTCCATGTTAGAGGATGAAGGAGCCCCAGGCCTTTACAACTGCAAGTTTGGAGAGTCACTTGTGTCCCTGTGTGACAGCCCCAAGTTTCATCTCTGCTGCAAGGACATCAGCACTTTTATATGAAGCCAGCAAAGAGTCACTTCCATTCCCCGTGGCAGCATTCATGGTTCCTGGCATCTTGCCTGTGCTCTGAGTTAGAAGAATGAAAAAAAAAGTAATTGTTTCTGTCTCTGAAAAAGATAATTTGGCATTTTGGTGGAGGGTTGATATCCTGGTCTACCATGGACTTCCTATGTGGCCTTGGGTAGCTGCCCCATGCCATCAGGGAGCTGGTCCAGCCAACAGATACTATGTGTGAGTACCCACTGGCAGAAATGGAAGGGGAAAAGGGAAAGGGAAAAAAGAAAAGGGAAAAAGAAAAGGGAAAAAGGGAAAAGGGAAGGGAAAAGGGAAGGGAAAAGGGAAAGGGAAAGGGAAAGGGAAAGGGAAAGGGAAAGGGAAAGGGAAAGGCAAGGCAAGATTTTACCTGAGGTAAAAATAAAGAACTGTCACTGAAACCAAAGAGGCAAGACCACCACTTCCCCCTGCCCAGATCAGCCCTGATGGGTGCCCCTAACAGCTGCATCAGAGCGGGAAGCTGCTGGTGGCTCCCAGGTGAGGCTGCTCCTGCTTGGTGCCACACGCAGGGCTTTGTACTGAACACAGTGAAGTGGTACCACCATATAAAATTATCAGTGAGTCAGCTTAAATGGTTGTTAGCTTTCCTACAACCTGTTATCCAAGCAATCGCTACCACCCAGCACGATTGTCCCCTATGGGCAGTGATTTCAATGCTTTGACATGGGGTGGGCAATAGAGATGTTAATGCTGTAGATAGGGAGACATGAGAATTTGGAGAGGCTGGAGTCGGCCAGCATGGCCAAAAATAGGAGTTTAAGTTAGTAATGTGGTCTCCTAAATGAACACAAATGGGAGTGAAGGAGGAACTTCACAAGGCACTGAAATGGAGTCGGTGCTGGGGGACGGGGAAGGGCAGAGGATCAGATTCCAGGAAACAAATGCGGAAACAGCAAGAAGACAGCAAGGACTGCAGGCACTCAAGGGCAGCAGCAGATAGTTTGGATCAGATCAGCTCTATCAGTTCAGGAAGACTCTGAAATTGGATCAGGTCATACAAAGCCACCCCCTTCTTCCAAGCATGAAATGGAAATTCTGCATTTGCATTGCCATGAAATTTGCATTTAGCTTTGTCTGCTTAGGAGGATAGGTGCTCGTTACTAACCTTCAAATGTCATATCCCTTCGGAGATAAACACTGGATAACTCTGTGGGAACTTCAGCTCACGGCTTCCCTCTTTTGTAGCAGAATCAAAGAAGTACCTGACCTGAGTAGCTGTTAAGACTCTCAATGTAAATTCCTCCTTTTCAACAGGAATTTAAAACGTTCGGTGTTTCCTGGGATCTAGTCTGAAACGCAGCTTTGAGCAGTGAACCTAAACACTGCAGAATTGTCATTTGGTAGTGACCCAGAGGAATTTATGTCCCAGGAAGGAAAGCAAATGCAACAAGCAGGAAGCAGCATTATGGTTCCATCCTCATTTTCTTGAATGCAGAGAGCTGTGTCCCAATCATACAACTCAGACAAGTGACAATAAATTATCATGTTATTAATTTAGGAATTTATTATTTTAAAACATTGGTTATCTGGTGAGAGGAACAAGCATCTCCTAGTTGAGATGGAGGTCTCTGTGACCTTCTGTTCAGACCCTATCAGGGGGTTGGGTTATTTTAAAGATGTTCTAAGCTCAAGAAACAAATTAATCCTTTGTTATCTTTCTTTGGTTGCAGTCCCCTGCAGCTGGACCAAAAGGATGCCAAAGACTAGCACAAACCAAACACCTCCACTCAGCCCACTAAAGGCAGCCACTGAAGCAAGTAATTTTCAGAGATATGGGAAAACACAGGTATGATGGGAAGGGCTACAATGCTAAGTCCTGATAACTGATCAGGAGATACATCTTTGAGCTCTACATGCTGCTACTGCAAATTTTTTTTGCTTGAACATAGGAAGTGAACAAATTGATATTGTCATCCATAAGATGGTGAGGAAAGGTTGAGTGGCATCCTTTAACAACCTGGGTCTCACTGCCTATCCTCCAACAGTTCAGTCACCTTGAAACAAACTGTATCACCAGAATGGAAGCGTAACTGCAGGTGAACTAGGGCCTTTTGCCTGGACACCAAGTTCAAGATGAAATTAACCTCATCACATTGGCTAGGAAAGTGAGTATGCTGGCAAAAAAAATGATTGTATAGGAGCCTAGATGTCAATGAACAGAACTCTTTATTTCAGAAGTTATCTTATCTTTCTTGGGTAATGACTATCAGTGGCAAAGGAACTCAGTCTTTTTTCTTTTAACTTTATATGCTCACATTTTAATTGAAATAAATTCAGATACATGTTTCAAAAGACCTCTCTGACTCTTCTAAGACTTTCATACAAATGATTTTTTTTTGTACAAACTTCTCAAGTCATCAGGTCAAAACAAGGACAAAATTTGTAAGTGTTCAGTGTCATGATAAGAGATCATTGTTCATTTCCAGCAGCTTTCTTCTTCTGTTTCTCAGGTGATGCTTCTCTTTCTCTAAGTGCTGCGTCCAGATAAGTACCCTCTGAAAAGAGGGTTGTGCCACTATTGGCAGCACCATTTAGGAGAATCACTGGAAATAAGACTTGGCCTATTCACTCTCTGCACCCTCAATGTCATAGCCTTCCAAAATAAAAGCTTCCTGGTTGTTTTTCCAAGTATGGCACCAACCAAAGATCCCAGTTAAGGACCAAGGTAGCATTATAGTGTCTTTACATAGTACTTGTCAGGAGTCCAGATTTCACCCAGCTGGTCTGGGCTTCAGAGTGTTTTTGCCTAGCTGAGCATGTAACCCTGGCCATTGAAAGTTCAGATACGGTGGTGGCCTTCAAAATGTTTGGATCCATTGCCAAGTTCAGGAAGTCACACTGACTCCCCAGATACTTGTGGAGCAAATTGAGAGGGAGAGCTCTGGGGAACACGTCTTTGCCTGAGAACAGGGCATTGAATAATGAAATCAGCAAGGATAGTGAGAGCAAAGCTCCTACTTCTGGGATGGGGTTCAGACAGATCTGTCCACTCTTTTCTACATGTCAGAGAAGGGACAGTCTTACTTCCACACGATGATAATTTTTTTAACTAGGAAAATAGGGAGACATAAATATAAATAAAATTACATAATAATAATAATAAATAAATAATATAAATATTT
>NW_010534078.1:7384-14966 GCF_000687285.1 Phaethon lepturus | reverse complement strand
CGGCGGGGGGGCGGGTTTCGTGTCCTTGCTGTGAGTCCACACTGAGGTAGTGGGAACCAAGAATTAATATTTGGGATATCCCCAGTGCTCCCATGGAGGGGGTTAACCAGAGTTCAGTAGTGGAATGATATTTCACCCTTCGTGTGCCGCAGATGGGTTTGCTGTTGGCTCCTCTCTCCCTGTAGAGCTTTCTCCTTGCAGGCCTCCTGGAGGCTGGTGAGTTTGGGAACCCTTGCCAGGCTCGGTGTCTGCATACAGGCTCTCTGGAGCTGATTGAACTAATTTAATTGTCCTGCCTGTGAGAAGCTCACACTGCTGAACACTAGGAGATCAATCCCATATATACGTAACCATCACTGGTATTGCGCTCAGAGTCATTTCTAGGACACCTACTGCTTTAGTATTTGAATTTGAGGGTGGAAACTAGCAACTAGACAATGATTTATTACCACAAACACTCTAAGGAATAATTTAGATGCATTCCAAAACTTAATCAAAGCTGGGAAGACGAAAGTAACCACAGGAACAAGAGGGAAATGTTTAGTACTGTAGCCGTAACGCTGTAACGGATACAAAGATTCAAGTTACATGAAAGAGAAACCATATGCTAAAAATAACAATTAAAACCAAACATTAAAAAAGATGTATTTGGGGGAAGATATGCTTGACTGTATAAAACTTCTGGTTGATACCACAGTGGTCGTTGTGAGATTTTTGGGGTGCGTAAGTGGGCCCCTGTGCTCCTCAGGCGTGCCGGCGCATCTCACGTGTAATATTGCCTTCTCCGCACATGGGCGAAACATCTGTCTGTGAAGTCTGTGCACCCAGTCTTTTCACTGGCTGCCTGACTCCTACCTTGAGCTTCCTGGGAGATAGGCAGGTGAAAGAGTTCTTGGAAAACAGGGACATTGCACTTTTAATATAAAAATGGGTGTAGCTGATTTTCACAAATACCTCTCAGAGGTGATCCTTATGCATGAATTTCAGTACAGCAGGCTGACTTCTCTCTTGGTTGTAATGTGTTAAAGATCATATGACTCGGTACCATAACAGTGTGTTTCTTACCATTATCATGGTAAGAAATAGAAAACAGTTTCTTGTTGAGACCTATGTTCAGCAGTCTAGCTGCATTTGGCAAAGTACTTCAATGTTTGTTTAAAATTATGTCCTACTGATTTTGGTGGGACTGAAATAAATCCCAAATGCTTCACTTAGCTCAGAATTCAGTCTCATAAGCATCTCACATCACTACTGAATTCTCTGGAAGCTGAGGGAACTTGTCATCCAGCAGAAAAAATAGCATTTTACGAGGTATGATCTTAATGAAACAAATGATGTATCTTCTCTGATACGAGTGAAAGGGAGAAGCACAAGACCATAATATGTTTAGTTGAATAAAAGAGCAGCACACTGGGATGCAGGGGTTATATTAGGAAAGCCTCCAAATTTTGTATGTCACTCATATACAATGCTACTGTAAGATGCAATTTCTGGAGGCTGGGAACTGATTTAAGTTAAACGAGAAAAATTACTAAATAGAGCAAAGGAAGCATGAATGTTGGTTCGGTATAATATATATATATAGTAGTTGTGTGTTACACAGTACATAAAACCAAAAACAATCCAGGACCAGTTATGTTTGGGAGCTAAGGGACTGGAAGTCTAATGTTCCCATTTGTTCAGTGGCTTAGCAGGCTGCAGACAGCTGTATGATGCGTATTCACCTTACAGGTGACCTTCGTTTTGAATGGGGTTAACCACCATGCTTGTTCAGCTCTGGTCGTTGCCTCCACAGAGCCTGGCTCTGCTAGATAGTTTTTGTACTCTGAGCTAATGTCTGGAAGAAGCTCAGCTGAAACCACAGCTTTTGTTATACTGATGGCATCAAGCTGGACAGGAACCATGACACCAGCGTTAACCCTACAGCCATCCTGAGGCTTTCTGTTTTGGACTGACCTCTTATGACTATGCCCATGCCCTTTCCAGTTCGTAGATGAGAAGCCAACATGACAAGACATCAGGAAGCTCTTCTGAGTGGGATCCCACTGCTAAGCATTTCTATTGCCTCGGTTTGTACAATTTGTACTGCAATGAGAAAGTGTGGGCCAGAGCCTTAACTCATGTGTGAAAGATACATTATGAAACTGAGTAAATGATTGATTTGAGGAACAGTAACTGCTCACCTCTACAGATAACTAGGTAAAGATAACCAACAGAGAAGAAAACAGCAAGTATTTTTTTATCTTTCTCACGCATGGAAGTTATATGCCAGTTTATAGTTGGTGTACTGTCTTGTTTCTATTCCTGTCTCTAAAAAAATTACTTAAAAACATCACCTGGATTGAGCTCACCAGATGAGCCTCAGACCACAAAATGAGTCTGTGTCATGAGAAAGGGGAGCGAGGCTCAAGTGGTTGTGAATGGTTACTTGGGTCCTTAGGACTGTAGATTTATGTTGTGTAAAACTACCGTTGAGACTAGCCCTTAATGGCTAGCCTGATTTTTTGATAGTTGGATGTACTGGTGGAGATTTAAAGAAGGGCGTGTCATGAGTTACATTTCACATGGTGCTTTCAGCTTAAACAACAGTGAAAAACCTTGGGACCGCCTCTCCTTTCATGTATGAGTGCTTTGGGCAGGATGAACTTCCCTGCAGTCACCCAGGGCTCACCAGCCTAGAACCTGCCACGGGTCTGCTGAGCTGGAGGAGGAGGGTGGCCAAAGGGGGCTTCATCCCATGCATTAGCACCACCTGATACAGTATATCTCCTCTGGGGCAGGGTGAGGAAGATGCCACAGACCGTGACCATCACAGCTATATCCAGCTGTATCCATCCAACAAACCCCAGTGAAGGGCAGGGCCGCAGGGAAACAAATCCTTCAACAACCCGAGCCACGCGTTCTCTGCGCGCAGGCACCGAGCACTTCGTTTCCCAATGCTATCGCTCACACCAATTGTCATCCTGATTTAAAAAGCTGAGGTCCATGGCTACAGATAGATAGGCTGTTCTGTGTGTGGCTCAACCCTGGGCTCTTCACACACGTTAGTACCGCGTCGTGTCGCGCGGGGAAGGGTTAGCATTACCCACAGCACACAACTTGGGGCCACGGCCCTGCGAAGGGCGATACACCTGCTTCGCTGCCTTAGAAAAACCAGTCTCGCGGAATCGGCAGGACGTGTCACGGTTGTGCCCGCGGGGCTGCGGCGCGTGCGCCTCGCCGGGAGAGGAGCCGTCATGCTGCACGCAGGTAAAAACTGCAGTCGCCGGCAGAGCGGAGCTGGATGGAGCTGGGGTGGGTTTTTGTGAATCAAGGTTACGTCCTGGTGACCCAGCTCAAGCAGAGGGGGAATGGTACGACATGCATTCCCAGAGGCAAACGGGGTGCAAACTCATCTTCCCCTACAGAACACACATGCGCAGAGTGGCCCGGAAAGCACCAGACGCTACTTGTTAAAAATTGGCATCTCTTCAACACAGCTACCAGGGATTTTTCCATAAAACACATTAAGGTTCAGTATAAATGCCTTTATGGATTTCACACCACATTAAAAGGAGTGAGTGACTACATTCCCAGTAGCTTATTTTTCATTCTTTGACAGCTGTTAACCAGACAGAAGCATTATTAGTTCAATTTCTCATGCTGTAAAAATATTTGGATATAGGAATTTGGCCAATTTTTTTCCTTCTTGTTTCTGGTTTCCTATCAGAGTTGGTTAGATTGTTTTGACAAATCTAGAGTGTAACTAGAACAGCATCTTAACACAAAGACTGGTTTTAGAGCCAAGGCTCCAGGTTTGCGAAGCAGATTTGAAGCTCAAAGTAAAGAGACACAAGCTCCTAAGCAAAGTTTCAGTGTTGTCAGGGCTTGAATATGTTTTTGCCCTTCACAAAAATAAGAGCTGCTTGTGGGATGTGGGGTATCTGGTTCAAGGGTAGGACCTCCCTGCTATGGTCAATAGATGGCATATGAAAAATAGATATTGAGTGCCAATGCCAAGTCAAATCTGGTTTTCCCTTGTGTAAACCACAGACAGGAGAATATCCTTCCTGTTCATCGCTTTCTTTAATCTTTATTATTAATTGTCTGAGAGAACTTCAGTGCTATCTGTGTGTCTTCTGAAATTTGTAGTCTCTTAAAGTAAACTCGTTTGCAATCAAGTGTTGAAGTCCTTAAAGCGTAAAGTATGGGAATAAAAGAATTACCCAGCTGCCTCGATACCACTGGCAGAGTTGATAGCGCCTGCTACAGCCCCTGCGGAATTTACACTACCCAGGCGTGGTTCATTGTTTCAAGCAAAACGATTGTGCAAAACCGGCCAGGTGACGGTTACACGGAACCAAGGCATGCTCTCAGTCACTCGGGGCAACGCAAGGCAGCAGCATCGAAGTCAGTGAGTTGCTCCGCATTTGACTCAGAGGGGCCAGCAGCAGAGCCTGAGCACTTCTGAGACGCTCGGGTGTTACAAACAGTGCCGCTTGCCCCCGTGGGCGCTGGGCTCCACCAACCCAACGGGAAACCGAGGGACTTGGTAAATCCCAGCTGTGTCTGAACGAACTTCTTGTGTTGTGGGAAGCATATACCTGAACCCTTCTCAGTGTACTCATCTGAATATGAATTGCACAAGCTTGTAAAAGCATACAGAGAGGGAGTTTTGGACTGAACATAGAAGGAATTTTTACACCTGCTTTCCTGCAATATGATTATTTTCAAATCAAGTCTGAGTTTTGAAATGTAAATGTTACTGGTCATAGCTAAACTACAAAGTAAATTCTGTTTTTCAAACGCTTAAATGCTTTTTTTTTTAATAGGCACACTGGAAGTAGGCATATTGCAGGAGCATAAAGCATTCACTGGTGAGCTGCATAAAATAACCATTGCAACTATTAAGTTGTATTCTTAAAAAATACTAAGTACAAATTTCTTGTTCCAACTAAATATTTATGAATTTATATGCAGATATATAATGTCTAAGTGAGTGGCAGAGAAACGTACATTTACCTTCCCCTCAGCTTAGAGCTGTGGTAAGCTTATATGATTCAGGTGTTTGCTTTCCACACCATGAGAAGAATAGAAGTGTCAATAAGGAGGTTCTTCCTGTAGCTAAAAATCCTGGAGAGGTCTCGTAAAATGAGCAACCAACCAGCCAAGGAGAAAACCAAGCTGCCATGTCCTTCCCAATCATAAAGTATATGTTAGCACTGCAGAGCATTCACATTTCCATTTGCTGATCAGAAAAGGGGTCCTGTTTGTCCAGGAGTTTCAAAAAAGCAACATCTCGGACCCTGAGGCTCCCTGCTTGTCCAGAGGCTTTCTGCCAGGCTCCGGCATGTGCGGGACGTCGCTACGTCAGGCAGGGCAGACGTGCCCGACCACATAGCGATGGCCAACCAGACCCAACCACAGGGAAGGCTGCTGCCTCCCTGGGGCCTGTGAGAGATGTCACCAGGAAACTCCCTGGTCTGGTTCGACCCATTGATTACTACTCGCTGTTAGCCATGCAGGCTGGCAACAATGGGGTTGAGCTAAGCCCAAAAGCGATTAAAAGCGACTTCAGAGCGCTGGGGCAACTGGTCGATGGAGCGGGAGCACAGGTAGTGTTTTCATCAACCCCTTCAGTGGCAGGGAGGAATGCTGAAAGGAACAAGAACGCATCCCTGGTCAACACATGGCTCGGGCTGATGCCGTTGGCAGAATTTGGGGGTTTTTGACCACAGGGCGGTTTACATGGCACCGGGCCTCCTGGCAGCAGATGGAGTGCAACTGTCTCCAAAGGGCAAAAGGGTTCTAGCTTACGATTTGGCAAGCCTCATCGAGAGGGCTTTAAACTAAATTTGAAGGGGGAAGGGGACAAAACCAGACTCACTAGAGATGAGCCTAGGGATGGCATGCCAGAGTTGGGGGTGAAATCGATAGCCCAGCTCAAGTGCATCTACACCAATGCACGCAGCATGGGCAGCAAACAGGAGGAGCTGGAAGCCATTGTGCGACGGGACAGCTATGACGTAGTCACCGTCACAGAAACATGGTGGGATGCTTCTCATGACTGGAGTGCTGCAATGGATGGCTATAAGCTCTTCCAAAGGGATAGGCATGGAAGGAGAGGTGGTGGGGTGGCTCTGTATGTTAGGGAGTGTTTTGATTGTATAGAAATCAATGATTGTGAAGACCAAGTCAAGTGCTTCTGGATAAGGATGAGGGGGAATGCCAATGAGGCAGATATCCTGCTGGGAGTCTGTTAGAGAACAGCCAACCAGGATGAAGAAGCAGATGAGACATTCTATAAGCGAGTGGCAGAAGTCTCACATTCGCTGGCCCTTGTTCTTGTAGGGGACTGACTTACGGGACATCTGCTGGAAGTATAACATGGCAGAGAGGAAACGGTCTAGGAGGTTCCTGGAGTGTCACGTCCCCTGTGAGCACTCTCAAGACCAACCGCTCCATACCAGGATGAAGAAGCAGATGAGACATTCTATAAGCGAGTGGCAGAAGTCTCACATTCGCTGGCCCTTATTCTTGTAGGGGACTGACTTACGGGACATCTGCTGGAAGTATAACATGGCAGAGAGGAAACGTTCTAGGAGGTTCCTGGAGTGTGTGGAAGATACCAGCTGTGCCAGGAAGTGAGCCCATCAAGGGAGGTGCCCTGCTTGACCTGCTGTTTACAAACAGAGAAGGACTGGTGAGAGATGTGGTGGTCGGAGGCCGTCTTGGACTTAGCGACCACAACATTATAGAATTCTCAGTTGTGATCGAAGTAAGGGGAGGCATCAGCAAAACTACTGCCATGGACTTCCGGAGGGCAGACGTTGGCCTGTTCAGGTCACTGGTTGAGAGAGTCCCTTGGGAGACAGCTCTGAAGGACAAAAGGGTCCAGGAAGGCTGGACAGTCTTCAAGAAGGAAATCTTAAAGGCGCAGGAGCAAACAGTCCCCATGTGCCTTAAGAAGAGCTGGCGGGGAAGGCAACCGGCCTGGCTGAACAGGGAGATTTTGCTGGGACGCAGGGAAAAGAGGAGAGTTTATCACCTCTGGAAGAAGGGGAAGGCAACTCACAAAGAGCACAAGGATCTTGTTAGGTCAAGCAGGGACAAAATTAGAAAGGCAAAAGCTCAGCTAGAGCTCAGTCTGGCCACAGTTGTAAAGGATAATAAAAAATGCTTTTACAAATATATTAAGAATAAAAAGAGAGGCAAGGAGAATCTCCATTCCTTACTGGATATGGCAGGGAACATTGTCTCCAAGGACGAGGACAAGACTGAGGTACTTAATGCCTTCTTTGCCTCAGTCTTTAATAGCCAGTCCAGGTATCCACAGGGTATTCAGCCCCCTGAGCTGGAAGATGGGTATGGAGAGCACAATAACCCACCCATAATCCAGGAGGAGGCAGTTAAGGACCTGTTAGGCTACCTGGATACCCACAAGTCCACAGATCCTGATGGAACCCACCCAAGAATCCTCTCGGAGCTGGCAGAGGAGCTTGCCAAGCCGCTCTCCATCATTTACCAGCAGTCCTGGTTAACAGGGGAGGTCACAGAAGACTGGAGGCTTGGCAATGTGCCGCCCGTCTACACGACAGGCACT
>NW_010534078.1:0-6946 GCF_000687285.1 Phaethon lepturus | reverse complement strand
CCGGTCTTATTCAATATCTTTATTGATGATCTGGATGAGGGAATTGAGTGCTCCCTCAGTAAGTTTGCAGATGACGCCAAGCTGGGTGGGAGTGTTGATCTGCTGGAGGGTAGGAGGGCTCTGCAGAGGGATCTGAACAGGCTGGATCGATGGGCTGAGGTCCAGTGTATGAGGTTTAGTAAGGCCAAGTGCGGGGTCCTGCACTTGGGTCACAACAACCCCATGCAACGCTACAGGCTTGGGGAGGAGTGGCTGGAGAGCAGCCCGGCAGAAGAGGACCTGGGGGTGCTGCTTGACAGCCGACTGAATATGAGCCATCAGTGTGGCCAGGTGGCCAAGAAGACCAACAGCGTCCTGGCCCGTATCAGCAATAGTGTGGCCAGCAGGAGTAGGGAAGTGATTGTGCCCCTGTACTCAGCACTGGTGAGGCCGCACCTTGAATCCTGTGTTCAGTTTTGGGCCCCTCACTACAAGAAGGATGCTGAGGTGCTGGAGCATGTCCAAAGATGGGCAACGAAGCTGGTGAGGGGTCTGGAGAACAAGTCTTACGGGGAGTCGCTGAGGGACCTGGGGTTGTTCAGTCTGGAGAAGAGGAGGCTGAGGGGAGACCTCATCGTTCTCTACAACTACCTAAAAGGGGGTTGCGGTGAGGTGGGTGTTGGTCTCTTCTCCCAACTAACTAGTGATAGGGCAAGAGGAAATGGCCTCAAGTTGCGCCAGGGGAGGTTTAGACTAGATATTAGGAAAAATTTCTTCACTGAGAGAGTGGTCAAGCATTGGAACAGGCTGCCCAGGGAGGTGGTGGAGTCACCATCACTGGAAGTGTTCAAAAAACATGTAGTCGTGGCACTTCAGGACATGGTTTAATGGGCGTGTTGGTGTTGGGTTGATGGTTGGACTTGATGATCTTGAAGGTCCTTTCCAACCTTAATGATTCTGTGATCACCTGATGGGCGAGCCCTGAACAGAAAGCGAGGTCACAGCATTGGTCTGCTAAGCTTAGTCTAACTGACTTTTGCCAAATCAGGCTGAATTAACCCCAGAGCAGCAGCACATGAAGAGGACAACCCTGCGGCCAGGACCTGAGAGGGTACCTGTGCCCACCGTAGAACCGGTGCTGGTACGGCGCTTGCCGGGAGCCAGCTGCGATGCCCCACACCACGCACATGTCTCCCCTCCTGGCGTGACTCAGTTTCTTTTTTGCGTCTGCCCCGACCAACTAGAGCACTACAGAGTAGTGGACCCGGTCACACAGTAAAGTGACCACTGGCAAGCTCCACGTATGAAGCTTTAGCGCCCATTGCTCACATGAATTAAGATCTACTTTTATTTTCCTAGCCTTATTCATATAATTAATTAATATCTCAATCAGCCAAGAACAGGCAAAGATGTAACAGTATTTCAGTGCATTCCTTGGGGAAACACTACACGGAGACAGCACAATTAATTCAGATAGATCCATTTAGATAGCAAGTTAATTTTAACAGATAGAAGCAAACAGCAGAACCATTTTTCAGAAAACTGTGAGAAAGTCAAATTTGCTTTCCCCTTACTTGTTGTCTAGCTCCATCGAACATGCTTTTGTTTGAAGGCAAAGACATGCAGAGGGCACAGCAAAACTTCTGTTGAATTTCTGCAGATTCATGGGGCATTCAGGCCAGGTAACAGTGATGACAGAGCAACTCGTTGCTGCTGTACTGGGTAAGGAAATTTGTCCCCCAGCTCATCTACACATTAAAACTGTATCAAGGCCTGAAATAACACAACGATGTTTGGCTTAACCATATTAAAATCAGTTCTCTTATGTCTCGTCAGCATTAGAAATACAGCTTTCCACAGCTAAGTCAATTAATTAATTAAATATTTTTAGCATGCCTTGCAATGATCTGACTGAAGAGGGGGCGGGAAAACAAAAGTGGCAAATAATCCTCATCCAATTTATAAGCAAACTAGGTTACTGTAAAGTTGTCCTTGTCACCGAGTGCCAAAGTGCAGTATGCAGTTCTCGCCTCCTTGTGGGTTGCCATCTGCCATTACATCTCCCTCTCCTTCCTCTGTCTCCCTGTTGGGGTAAAGTTGGACCGTCAGGGGCTCTGGCAGGCGGTGGGGAAAAAAAAAACAAACCACCAAACGCTGTGAGTTTCCTACAGGCCAGTGCAGTCTGCTTCTAATACTGCTTCAGTCTCTGCCTGCAGGAAATGAAGTTAAACAGAGCTTGTGCGGCTCTCGGGCTCAACCCCCAAATCGCTGTAAATCGGGTGCACTGCAGAGCCGCTGCTCGGCCCCGGAGATCGGATTTTTGCAGTGAAATGTTCTGCGTTCTCGCACAGCACTGCAGCAGGCAGCGACTATGCCATGTTGTAGTGAAGCAGGGCTTTTAAAGTTTGAATAATGCATCTTTGGGCATTTAAAAATTGCTGCCAGTGTTTGTTTTCAGCAACCTGCATCTCTTAAAATCTCATGGGAGGCTCTTTTTTGCAGTGTGAAATTCTGCCTGTGTTTGCACAGGTCATTATACGCAAGCACAGATCAGGGTCCACTCAAGGAGAATTTCACTTGGAAATCGTAAGGCAAAATGGGATCCACTAATTGCCATGCAACAACCAATGAATCGGATATAGAGAAAATACCTGCTTTCTGCCTCAGCAGTCTGCTTGCACCCCAGGCTGCTTTTGCAGCACACAATAAAAGAAAGTCTCAAGTGTTACTGGCCAAGATCATGCTTTCTCTGAAATACAAAGCAGATTGTAATAACTGTTCTCTGCTATAACTGGCCCCAGCTATGGGGTTTATATGAGAGGAAAATTCACCAACCAGGAATAAAGAGCATGCCTCTGTTTGACCAGGAAATCACTCCTGTAGCTGTTTCAAAACTACTTTATATCTAGATAGGTATTTGCCTTCCTGGCTTTTTAGGAAAATGAAGCAGGACACAGTGTAAGCTTACTAGTTTATGAAGTGTTAGTTGTAATTTATTTTTATGCTTATGCAAGACAGAGCGTGAACCTTTTGGGCAAGATCTGTTCTGTGAAGACCAGGACATTCATGTCAAATGTAAGGTCTGAATGTTGGGCAATGAGAATGTTCAAGAGAGGCTGTTTTATACGTGTGGCTCCATATCTGCCATCATTTCATTCTCACATCACATTACAACACAGGGAAATGAAGTCTAATGAGTTTTTTTTAGGCAACTCTTGCTATAACCTATATTTTATTCTATTTTAAGTTTGTAAAAACGTAAATTTAAATGAAATAGCCATGTCTGGCTCTTTGGAGTTAAGGAGCCAATTAATTGAAACCAGTGCAATCTAAGCACCCTGACTCGCCTTCCCTGAGGCAAAGAGCTGCTGTGGCTTAGGATGCTCTATTTTGCAGATTAGTTCTCTCATAGCAGTGTCAGCGATAAAATGTTTGCACCTCAGCTGCTGCAATGCCAGAGCAGACCTATCACCGTATATTCATCTCCATCAGAGGTTTCAACCAGTATGCCCGCAGTAGACCATCAAGAAATGTTTCTTCTTCTTCCAGCCCCTCTACAGAAGTCTTATTTCTAGGCACTGGGGCAAGGTTGACATCTGGGGACAACAGGACTGGATTTGCCAGAACTTCTCTGTAAATGCTGTGCAGCCGGTGGGTGCAGGACTGGGTGTCATCGTCTGTGGCAGGATGTTTCTCCAGGTACCTGCTTAGTATTTCTGGTGGAGTGGGGATTAAGAAAGGAAGGACAGGCTTTTCTTTGAATTCCACTGATCAACTGTGCATTTTTTCCACACAAAAGGTAGCACTTGGCCCCATTGATGCACTGAAAGGGAATATTCTTGCATCAACCCTCCCACAAAAGTGGCTTATTTTATGTGAGATGTAAAAAGGTTTTGCTCCAAGATGAATTAACAATTATTTTCCATGATGTGATGTAGCAGCCTTCTCCTTTCAGAGTCATTCATGCAGTTTTACCCTGGGAAATATACAGATCTATCTGTCCTGTGGCCATACGACTTGACACAGAAGCTGCTAAGCATTCAGCTCTAATGCCCTTCACATGAGGTTACTGGTTCAACTTTTATCTATTGCTTAATCAATGAGAAATAAAACTCCAGTCACTGCCAAACTGCAGCTTCAGCTAATAAAGCCTTGGTCTGTTCTGCCTGAGTATCCCAATTAATAATGATGAAATAATGTAAGTAGTCTTGATATATTTGGAAGTCTTTCCCCCCCCCGCCCCAAAATGGGAACTCAGTAACGCCTGGAGTTTTGTTCATCACTGAATTACTCCTTAATTGGAACTGATTGCCTGAGCTGCTGTTTGTAGCTGCAGCTCTCCCTCTACTCAGTTTAGGGGAAAACCTTTAACATCACCACCAGCGGGGCTGCAGCGTTTGCTGTGACAGACTCTAAGATACTGAAACCCATCCCCGGATGGAGACAGATTAAATGTGCATCCTTGTGCCCTAGTGGGCTAGAAAACCTGACTGATGGTGTTGAATCTTCTCTAGACTGATAAAGGTGATAGCGACAGGCTTGGTTTGTGCCAGTAGCAGGCTGTAAAGGGATGGGCAGCAGCCTTATAAACACAATACCACGTAACAAGTATCACTAATCTGCCACGTATTTCAGGGGGATAATATCAGGCTCATCCATGACAAGCTGTGGGATAACACACCAAGGTTAGAGGGACAGCGTGCCAGTGAGGGCCCTCAGCCTGTTGCACCAGAGAAAGACCTCAGAGGAACTAAACGGGGTTCCTCTAAGAAGGTAACATATCCGACAGTCCAGCTGAACACCCCTTAATTCCTTTAAGTTATTTCACTGATGTTTCCCTGTCAGCTCCTATTACCTCAGGAGCCCCTGGCTCATCTCCGTAAGACTTCAAATGTGCTGCAATGTAGCCATTATACAGAATACAGTAGTAGAATGAATCTCAGCCATGCACTCAAGGCTCCTCTCTATTTCTTCTGCATATGAAACTTCACTGAGTTATAGAAATTGCTGGCAGTACTTTATTTCCTGTTATTTTAGATTTTATTTTCCTCTTTCTGTCCTGCTAAAGGTTATGTAAGCTGCACAAACCAAACCAACCTGATGTGTAGAAAGGGCATTTGGCTGCAGGTTCACTGCTGGGGTATGGCCTGCTCAAACTGACGTTTCAAGCTCAAGTAGAGGAAGCAGGCAGGTAAAGAGCAGCCTGGAAAATCTCCCCAATATATGTTTCCGAAGGTTAAAACATGAATGAGTCCATATTGCCATTCTGAGCTCTCATGCATTAAGAAGCATGGCCAGCTCTCGGCAAAGCTTTACAAAGCTCTAGTAAACTAGTGATGGTAAAATACCTGCAAACCACAGGCTTTGGACCTGGTGTAGGTGCTGCCACAGGAGGTGGAAGGATGCCTGAGGCAGTAGCTACTGCTTGAGGCATAAAGGAAGGGGAAAGTATGAACCCAGAAGCTGCTCTGTCTTTCCCTTACCACATACACTGCATCTCAATTACAATCCTCCCCCCTTTTGGCTGGGATAGAGTTAATTTTCTTCATAGTTGCTGGTATGGGGCTATATTTCGGATTTATCCTGGAAACAATGCTGATTGATAATACAGGGGTGTTTTTGTTATTGCTGAGCAATGCTTACACAGAGTCAAGGCCTTTTCTGCTTCTCACACCACCCCAGCAGCAAGAAGGCTGGGGGTGCACAGAAGTCGGGAGGGGACACAGCCAGGACAGCTGACCCGAAATGGCCAAAGGGATATTCCACATATGACATCATACTCCGCATATAAAGCTGGGGTAAGAAGAAGGAAGGGGGGGACACATCTGTAGTGATGGCGTTTGTCTTCCCAAGTAACTGTTACGCGTGATGCAGCCCTGCTTCCCTGGAGATGGCTGAACACCTGCCTGCCCGTGGGGAGTGGTGAGTGAATTCCTTGTTTGCTTTGCGTGCATGGCTTTTGCTTTCCCTATTAAACTGTTTGTATCTCAAACCATGAGTTTTCTCACTTTTACTCTTCTAATTCTCTTCCCTGTCCCACCGTGGGGGGAGGGAGCAAGCGGCTGCGTGGGTCTTCGTTGCCGGCTGTGGTTAAACCATGGCAACCTGGAAAATAAGTTGCACCACATGGAGAACGTATAAGGCAAATTTTGTACTGTCTTGCATAGTGAAAACTCAAGGGAGAAACAAGCAGGGTTTATAAATACTATAAATCCAACAGCATAAATGAAAGAAAGGACTTATTTTGTCTCAGAAAATAGCAGGTCAAGAAGAAAGGGCCTCAAGCTAAGAACAGGAAAGCTTAGATTACAAAAAGCTCTTTATGGAGCAATTAGATGGTCATGCATGTACCTAAAAAAAGTTGGGAAAGATGTGTTTTGATTTTTAAAAAGTTCCCATTAGAGTAACTGTCATACCAAACCCCTGTTGAAAATTGGCTGCACTAGCACAGAATGGGACTTGCTCTTGGTTCGTTGAATTAATAAAGGCAGCTAATTGTGAAATATCTCTGGTGCCTGCGTCACCTTGTACCAGCTATATTACATCTTTTCCAAAGGAGGCATAAAAATGTTAATACACAGTCAGAATAAAATGCCACTATTTTGGCTGCAGTGAGCTTCACACTTATTTTACTACGTTGTTAGTTTCAGTATATGGCAATATCAAATCCACTTCCCTTGCTGAGATATGTAAATACAGTTTAAAGAAATCAGAAAAATTATGTCTTTGTCAGAAGGTAGGACTGTCCTTTAAAGTGTGGGAAAGGACTGAGTGGTCTCAGTCCTGACACTGTTATCTGTTCTTTCAAGTACATAATTCCTCTCCCCAGTGAAGTCAATAGGAATAAAGTTTTCCCCTTTCTACACTTTTTATAGATCATGTGCCGAAAGTGTATGATGTGGTTTACTTTTTTTTTCCCCCCTGAATATCTATCTGCAATTGTCCTGGTTTCAGCCAGGATGGAGCT
>NW_010534077.1:4911-19342 GCF_000687285.1 Phaethon lepturus | reverse complement strand
CAGCCAGGCCGGTCGCCTTCCCTGCCAGCTGTTCTTATGGCACGTGGGGACCGTTCGCTCCTGCGCCTTTAAGTTTTCCTTCTTGAAGGCTGTCCAGCCTTCCTGGGCCCCTTTGTCCTTCAGGACTGTCTCCCAAGGGACTCCCTCAACCAGCGACCTGAACAGGCCAAAGTCTGCCCTCCGGAAGTCTATGGTAGCAGTTTTGCTGACCCCCCTCCTTACTTCACTTAGAATTGATGATTCTGTTATGTTGTGGTCGCTAAGCCCAAGACGGCCTCTGACCACCACATCTCTCACCAGTCCTTCTCTGTTTGTAAACAGCAGGTCCAGCAAGGCACCTCCCCTGGTGGGCTCACTCCCCAACTGTGTCAGGAAGTTATCCTCCACACACTCCAGGAACCTCCCAGATTGTTTCCTCTCTGCTGTGTTGTACTTCCAGCGGATATCTGGTAGATTGAAGCCCCTACAAGGATAAGTGCTGGTGATTGCGAGACTTCTGCCAGTCGCTTATAGAATGTTTCATCTGCCTCTTCGTCCTGGTTGGGTCGTCTATAACATTCCCAGCAGGATATCTGCCTCATTGACCTTCCCCCTCATCCTTACCCATAAGCACTCAACTTGGTCTTCACAATCATTGATTTCTATACAATCAAAACTCTCTCTAACATACAGGGAGTACATTTCCCTAATTTATGAGGGAATATGAGGTCAGTTGTATAGTGGAAAACAAGAAATAAAGTGATGTTGCTGTTTTGGTCCTCATTTGAAGTGACTAAAAACTACCCTGTCCAGATTAGAGATAAACTTTGTTTACCTCAATTTACACTGTTGAGGGAAACGCAGCAGCCATGGAGTAGAAGATCAAGCCTAACGATGCTCTAAAGCATACGAAAAAACAAAGGTGCTGGAGAGCAAAGATTGTGACATATTGGGTACATCTATTGTTATATGGCAGGGTTCAGCCTCTTGCTACAAACTTTGGCATTTATCTTGTACAGAGGCCCATGACCCACCTCCTTATTGGGTCAAGACCTTTGTAACTGGCTGAAAAAAGGTGGACATTTGATTTTGGTGTATTTGTTTTTTTGCTTTTCAGATTTGACTTTTGTGTATTGAATTTTTTTCAGGTAGACTGAGGGTTTAC
Organism: Phaethon lepturus; assembly: GCF_000687285.1. NCBI lineage: Eukaryota > Metazoa > Chordata > Aves > Phaethontiformes > Phaethontidae > Phaethon > Phaethon lepturus. The sequence continues at coordinate 18,198 of NW_010534077.1, read as the reverse complement.
GAGGGACTGTCCCAGTGAGATCAGGTGGTTCAGAGGGATTGGAGGAACCCGTGGGAGGTGGCTCTGGCTCCCGCTCCGGCTGGGCCCATGTAGGTACATCAGCAGAGCCCTCTCGTGGAGATGCAATGTGGAGCAGCAGCAGGAGGTTTTTTTTTTTTTCCCCTAACCATGCAGCTTGCATAGTTTTCCTCAAAGAGCTAAACAAATTGAAAAAAATCCACACTCTTCATTTGATAGGTCTACAAGCAGCATTTGGTGGTGTAACCAAATTGCTTAGGGAGGATACTGTCTTAGCTAACACTTGCTATCCTGGCAAAAGCATTTGGCTTCAGATCCTCAAGTTACACTAAAGAGCATTCAGCTGTACTGAATATTGTCATCATAGGGAGTGTGAACAAATCATATCCTCTCTTTCACATGCTTATGCCGGCAAAACTGCTTACGTAAGTGGAAACAGGCTGATGGAGGAGTGCTTTCATTGGCAAGGTTAACATCACTAAGTATGATGGTGTGTCTGTCTCAACAAGAAAAAACATCTTTCTCCACACTGTCTGCTTCCCTCAGGGGGGATCAGTCAGAAAAAGCTCTGAAGTATGGACACTGACTCCAAACAACAACGAACTAAAACTAAGGGCCTTAGTTGCTCAGGCTGTGCCAGTGGAGTCTTAGGGTAAGTCTGTACCATCGTAATTAAGTTGTGAAGGTCTTTGCCAGTCAGTTTCTCCAGCAGCCTCAGTACTTTGTATGCTCTGGATCGGTAGAGTAAAACTATCTTTCCCATGAAGAAATAGCCATGGTGGTGGAAGGACAGTTATGAAGATTCTGCAATAGAGTTTCTGCTATACAGCGGGCTGTCCTGAAGACTTGGTCCTAGACTGTAATTTTCCAGGTTTTTTTTTTTACTTGCTGCCTCTCAGGGAAGAATAGCACTAATTAAATTATTGACATTTGCATTTATCACTCTCTGATTACATTTTAATACCACTTACTTTATTCTTCATCTCACTTGGCTTAATTATCAGTTCAAGGATATGCTGAAAAGTCAATAGCCACTTTCATCAGGACACCCCTGGTCCTTGCTAGGATTATTTTCCACTGTGGGAATTCCTGTGGGAATTGCCAAAGCCTGCTCTCTGAACACTGATGGGTACTTTCTACAGGCTCATCTGTATTATATTAAACATTTAGTTTTTAGGACTTTGGAAAACACCGAAGAAACACAGGTAAGTAACCTGCTGACAGATTCCATGTTAGAAGGGAAATGTGCTAGAGGGCAGAGAATTTTGTGTCTTCTGCCCCTTCATTTGCCGACATCTTTCACTATGACTTAGTCTTCATGATGAATGACTCCTCTGCTAACCTATAAATCTGCCTGACGTCTTGTACTTTCATCTCCTCTTTCTCAACACTGGTTCTTGATCTCTCTTCTACAGTTTGTGGCAGGGCAATTCATTTCCACAGCACTAGTGGAAAAGAAGCCTAAAGAGACCATATGGCAGCTAAGCCTCCTCAGTCACCAGAGAAAGTGATCCCATTAAAGCTATATTTAGCTGGCACTAGTCCAGCCTTGTGAGCTGTGACAGCAACTTTTCTGTGGCTATCAAGACAGCAGAATCATATGTGGGGCTTGCAGCATGTCCATAGCCTGTACCTCACCGCATATTTGGGTTGAGAGATCAGAAATCCACCGGAGAAAAGAGAGAAACAGGCAGAAACTGATGCAACTGATCTGTTAACTGGACTGTTATATTCCCTCAAGAGGTTGTAATATGGAGACAAGGCGAAGGCTAAATAAGGAATGATAGAAAATGTGAGCAACTTCCAAACAGCCTCAGTGACAGCTAATGTTTGTATCTTGATACAGTCTCGTATCAGGGTGCTGAAGAGGATCTTTGGACCTTGTGCCTTTCACTGCTACCTGTCATACAGTTTTCTTGGCTCCTACATAGTCATAGTTTCAGATCATCATTGATTATACAGGATAGGAGATCCTAAGAGAGCTAGGACTTAGAGGGTCTTAAGACTGCAGGCAAAAATAATCATAATTCTGTGCATGCCTACTTGCAATCTTGAATTTCCTCAGAGGAATGGAGGCCAGAACCCATAGCACACATTAGAAGCGGAGAACCAGTTCAGGTTTAACTCTACTATTGCCCAGAGGTTCTGCCTTATGTTGCACGCTAAATTATCCATGCTTGCGTTGTTTACCACTTCTCTAACATTCCTGATCCTGAAAGCACCTAACGTGAATGCTACTGTCTATCACTTTCTTACTCAGCACAGTTCTGTGGACAAAAGCAGAGTGTCTGCCAAAGTGCTTTTGTCAGCTGTTTCTCTCTTACTACGTTCTGCCTCTTTGACTAAGCTCTCTAGTTTTTTTGAGTCCAAACTCAGTACAACGCTAGAGTAAAAAGTGAATTTGGCTCAGAGTGAACTGGGGAGTAAAGCTAAAGGACACCCCCTTGAGTTACCCAACTGTGAGTCTGAAATCTTTTCTGAAGAGCTGCTTAAACTATAAAGCAACAAAAGAGTAGGAGGGGAAAAAGATGCTAAAAAGGTGATTCCTTTGTGAGATGTTCAGCGTTGCCAACTGTATAGGTATTCTCTCTACCAGAATACCTATAGTAAAATAGGGGGATGTGGGAACAATCTTCAGTTTCCCTTGGCAGAGGGTTTTCGTCTACATTCCAAGTTGGTCTGGGGACATTTGAGTATGAATGCCCTCATTTAGGTCCTTAGATGATACAGATTTAGACAGCCTTTTCAGAGGTAGGGAAGCTTATTCACATTTCTGAAGACTTCCCTAATCCTACAAACACTAACCCTGTCCTGTCCCCACCTCACTCTCTGTAGGAAGAAGATTGCATTTTGGAGGAGACTCATTCAGGAGCCACTTGAGGGGGTATGGCAGCAGGTCCTGTCTTAAGGGAGTTAGGGAAATTTTGGTCTCCACAGGAGAGTAACGTTCCTCTGTTGTCAGAGAAAAGAACGAGTGCATGAGGGAAAAGCTAACACAGATTTTTACCCTGAAATTACCAGTAACATACTTGTCTCTGGAACAGATGAGGGGTGCTTAATAGACTGAGTAAAACACAGCTGCTGGAAACCTGTGAAAGATCCATGCCTTTCTGAATCATCAGCTAATGGCCATGTGGGATATCACAGAGCATCTCAAATAGCCTTTGATTTTGGTTGAGGTGGGCATCTGAACCAAACCCGTGGAGTATGTTGTCTTTCTACTCCCAGGGCAGAGAGAATGGGGGAGTCCCTCATGTGAGCTAGTTTCATTTGCTTCTTTTGTGTGATACATGACCTACTTAGACCATGGATTTAAGAAGAGAGGCAATGTGCTTTGTGCCCATCACTTCTTCCTGCAAGCAAGCTTAGTGGCCTACTGACCCTCATACGGGAATCTGAAGCCAAGAAGAGTGTACCAAATTATTTGCCTGAGTAACAGATATTTCTGACAAAAATTAGGGCTGTCTTAGGTATTACAGCTGCACTCAGGGCTGAGACCAAAGATATTTTCTTGGTAAGACGAAGTAACAAAGAGTAAAAGAAAATATAAACCAAAAAAAGGAATGAAGTGTTCCATAGGTAAAAACATACCATAGGCTCCCATGCTGTCAATAATGGTTCATGTTTATAGGAGAATCCACCAACAAAATTACCACTGTTATTATTAAAATATTTAAATTATTGAAAGTTTGACCAGAAAAATAAGGATTGATTATCTTGCTTAATACAAAAAGTCCTAAAATGGATGAATTTTTGGGCCTATAGGTAAAATTTCTTTACAGAAGTCCAAGGAGGTCATGGAGACACATAGGGAAGGTTGTTATTATCCTATACTCTACCACTTACTAACACAGTCCAAGGTACAATCTAGTCCTTCATATTAAGTCCATCTAATTCTTTTTTTTCCTAAAGGCCAATTAACATTTTAAAACATAAAGTGCACCTCTTGCCTTAAGCATGACATTAAGCTCACGTGTAATCATAGATGACTCATTTAATTATCTGGTGATTGTTATAATTTTTTTAATACACCATGTTTAAAGCTCTAATTGGCTAAGAACTATAGTTTAATGAACGGTCCAATTTCACTATAGGCAGCACTCTTAATTATGCCTGTAATTCACACTACTGCTTTTCATTATATGATCCTTTCTTCAATTGCCAAATCTGAAGTCTTTAAGCATATGTCCAGTCCTGATGGCTACCTAAAGCGATTATTTTTAATTTCAGTTTGAGAGGTCCAGTCATTTCCAGAACTGAGTTCAGAAAGTTGTAACATGTCTTTTTTATCTGAAAATCTCCTGCATGCCAATGTTTTGGGACAAGTAATTAAAATTAGAAGTTCACTTGTTCTTGGGAATGTGCCCATGAAGTCTCAGTGAAAATCTACCTACAGGTACACATAAACTTGAGAGCTGGCAAGCAATGTTAAGTTTCCCAACATACACATAATCAACGTGGGCTAATTTTTTGTACTAACAAAAGTTCACAGCCAGGTTTATTGTCTACAAAATGTGGTATACCTACAGTATAGGTAGGGATACGGTTGAAATGTTAACTGAGAGGAGGTGGCAGGTAAGCAATACCAAAAAGCCATCTTCTTATCCTGTAACCCTGAGCAGTGCTAAGACACTGTAGCACCCTTTCTTTCTTGGCTATATCCACTCCTGTCAGGAACACCTGAGGGAGTAAGTGCCTCTGCTGACAGATTTCACAGAATCACAGAATCATTAAAGTTGGAAAAGACCTTTATGATCATCAAGTCCAACCATCAACCAACACCACCATGCTCACTAAACCATGTCCTGAAGTGCCACATCTACATGTTTTTTGAACACTTCCAGTGATGGTGACTCCACCACTTCCCTGGGCAGCCTGTTCCAATGTTTGATCACTCAGTAAAGAAAATTTTCCTAATATCTAGTCTAGGTTTAAGTAGCACAACCTAGCTGTCCCCAGCAGTGGGACAAATTCTATTCCTCTCCAATCTCATGACCCAAGTGCATGATTTATTTAATTTGTATTGATCTGGATTTGTAATGGTAAGAAGACTCTGGTCCTTACTAAGTAGAATAATAATATTACTCTGTACCTCCTTCTGTCTATAAAGCCTAAAGTGCTCTGCACTATTTAGAACAATACTGACAAGACAGTTGATTAAGTACAGGTTATTACCTCCTGTGTGGGTGGACTTCTACTGTAAGGTAGTGCAGGTGGGAGCCAAGGGAAGGCAAAGCTGAACAATGTGCTCACTAACCCCCAGATGTCAGAAGCATACAAGTGAGGATGGTCCACAGTCACCACTGAAATTATCCCGTATGCACACTGGTAACGTGCTCTTCAAAAACCTTTCTCTCTTCCTAACCCAACCCTCTTCTCTGATTTTCTCTGTTTGCGGTGCAGAAAGTGAGTAAGTAGAGACAGTCGCTTAGAAGATTATAAATATTAGAAGAATAATATGCAACCTTTCATTTCCTCAGTAGTCCATTCAACATGGATGTTATTAGAAACCATTTCTATCCATCTTCTGCTGTAGTCTTTTTCAGATAAATGACTTCACAGTCACATGAGCTTTCTGACACTGCCCTGTTCCTACTTTCAATACTCAACCTTCAAACAAGCGGGACATTTTTTCCCTCACAGTGTATGCAGTGTTAGGATATGGGTTCCTTGAATACTCTGTAATAAAACATTTTAAGAATGTCAGGGGAACCTGCATCTGCAGCAAAAGGAGACTCTTTCATATAAAATGAGTCTGATTCTGCAGTGCTAAGAGATTTAAAAAAGGCTTCTAACTCTTAATACATGCTAAAATCTATCCCTATGTTCACACATCAGTACAATCCAATGCTGAATGTTCAAAACTAGACATACATGGGGTTACTCTTTTCTTTGGTAGCTGAGCAATATAATGTTTGAAACCAGAAACTAGGAGAAAATTCCATATTCTGGTGAAATTCCTTTAACTCATAAAAACATGAGCTGAAAAAAACTAAACTAATTTAAATTGCTAAGGCAAATAGATCTACTGTGTATGGGGAAAATTAAAAGATGCATTGTTCCCTCTTAGACTATATTTGCTGTGACAGATTTTGGTTACATTAGCACTGGTGCTTTCATGGATGGATGAACCCACTGATCTGAGGGCTAGGGTTTGTTTCCTCACCTTAGAAACTTCAAACACAACAGAAGCAATTGCTTAGTGGCACTTCATATCAAAAGCAGACTGTGAGTGAAGGTCTAACTGTTGTCTCTCCGAACTCTAACCCCAAACCTAAACCTAGCACAAGCCCTAGTCTTGGTGGGAACCTTATCCCCAAACAGGTATCTATGGCCTCGATCTTATTTTGATCACCACAGTTTGTCAGCTTTCTAAAATTTGTGTCTCTCCTAACCCTAGCCAGGGGAGTGGGTTGAGCCTTAGCCCAAGACCCAGAGCCCAGTTTAAGAAGTGTGAATTTTGGGGGATGGAAGGGTATATGAGTTTACTTCTGTTCATTTTATATTATTAAATCTGATGGTTTTATTTTTTGTCCAGTTCTTAAGGTTATCTATTTATGTGTCTACACAGTTCTGATTTCTCGCTGTACTGTTCTTATCTTCCAAGTTTATGTTGTCAGCAAATTGCATTAACAAAGTGTTATTTTTTGTGCCTGGATCGTTACTGAAAATGTTGAAAACTCACTGCTGCTGCTGATCTTTAAAAGCCTCTATTACTAACCTCTCTGCAACTCAGCAACTCCTTCTTCAGCACAACTCACAGCTTTTTTCCAGAAACTTTGACTGCAATTCTGCAGGTGGAGCAGTAATGAGGTTGGTGAATACTAAGCAAATCTCCTTGTAATTTTTCTTGTTATTAGAAGTACAGAATAAACTTAGGAGTTATTGAGATAGTCTGATAACCATAGATGACAATTGTTTCTATTAATTATGCCAGCAAAAAGTACCAGCATTTTGCTGAGCTTTCAGCATAAGTGCTGAATACGTGGATTTGGCCGTGTCTTGTAAATCACTTACTATAATTCATTCTCCAATCAAATTATTCCTCTGATTGTTCCTCTTTGTAGCAAAATTATGCCTTGGAAAATTTGCACCTGAATCCCAATGTACTTCAAGACCTACAAATACTGTGCCATCGCCAAGTGGACTTGCTTACACAAAGATGGCTACCCTGCTGCTATTTAGTAAATGATGGTTTGACATCATTGCAACCAGCAGAAATCATCCAAAACAATGAATGAATGCTGAGAATGCAACAGAGACATTCAACTAATTTTAAATTACCTACTGGTTCTGAAAGGATTGGGCCAAAATAGATTTCTTGCACAAAATATCCTTCTAACTCATTATGTTAATTGAAAAAATGGGCATATGTTTACAGAACACTGATCACAGCCAGGAATCAAGTCTTGGAGAAATTCAGTTCTTCTTGTCACCTCTTACTTAGGTTACGCTTTAACTATGAGCTATTTCACAGCTCCGGGGAGAATTCTCTTCAAGCTGCATGGCAAATTACAAATACTTACTAGCAGTTTCACCTTCTACTCATATGAATTCTCCTCCAACTTTGCCCTTCAGTTTGACTAACATCCTGAAGTGTGCTTTCACACCTGTCTTCCAGTCAAAATCTTGCCATCCTTTCAAATTCCTCTAAAAAACTATGTGATGTCACAGAAAGGTATTAGGAGATCTCAGAAAGGACCTCAGATATAGCCACATATTTAAGGCCCTTACAGAACTATAAAACATGTTGGTTTTTTATCATCTAAGTGTTTTGTTCCTAAATATATTTTTGCTCCATTAATCTGAGTTGTTACTTAATGATCAGGCACTTGGCAAGATTAATTGTTGCAGAGGGGCAAATGGTGAGAGTTGGATTTCTTTTGCTGCAATTCTGCTTGTTTATAAGGGATGTACATGAAAGTGTTTTCTTCCATATAAGATACAGGCAATTTCTTTGCTTTCAAGTGCCATATCTGAACCTTCTGCCAGTTCTGGGCCCCAGAAGGTCTAATTTTTTGCTGTTTCGTAAAGCCTCTTTATTTTCTGGTGGATTGTGCCATTGCCTTCTGCCTCAAATGCATATGGATATTCAGCCATGTTGTGTCCTAAATTCTGGTCAGGTCTTTTCATGAGTCCATTGCCTTGAGTGGTGTTTTGAGCTACTCTCTGTGGACAGACTTGGTTGCCAGTTCCTTTGACCTAACATATCCACCATCTGTAAATTAGCCTGCTATTCTGTATTAAGCAGAAGACCCATTTCATGGAAGCTGTTAGTACCTTTCAACAATATTTCAGACAACACATTAGTCAAGCACTGCTGTTACAATTAACTTACTCAAAACTTCTCTTTACCTGACCTCAGTCACATGGTAATTTTTCCAACCTCACTAGATCATTGAAACCCCTGTAAACAGCAAGATAGATTGGATGAGTCACTCCAGTTTAATCCTTCCTCTGAAATTTTGCACTTCAATGCTAACTGTTATGAATAATTTATTTCAGCTTTCTTTGTGCCAACATCCAGTTACCGGTATTTCAACAGATACTGAATTTCACTGCAACTAAAATGAATCTGCATTGCAAAAAATCTTTTTGTATCTCTGGTAAATTAACCCAGATTCTGTTTCAGAAAAAGCTAAACATAATAAGTTATTGCCCATGATGTCCAAACCTCTTATGCTTGTAGACTGACCAAGATTCAGCAGTTAACCCAAATACGTTTTACCAGTGACTCACTTCCTTCCTTCATGTGCACTAGGGTATGTTTTCTCAGTTTTTCCAGACAGTGTAATACTTTTATTTGCCAGTGTTTATTTAAACAGCACGCTAAAGAAGGTACATCTTACTCGACACCATTACTGAAGGCTTTGTCTTGACCAAATCCTGATGTGTGACGGCCAGGTATTAGATCGTCCAGGATGTATACATAACGTAGTAAGGCTGACATTTTTATTTCAGATGTGCCTTTCAGAATAAAGAATCATTTTCTTCTGCTTCATCTAACTATCCTGCAAAGATCATTACATATCTGCATTTTTTTTGTATAGACTGGGGACATTTTCTTTCCCATCCGTTAGCCATTCTATTTAATTCTGTTACAGAAGTTCTAGAGTCCATGAGGATTTTTAGAAATAAGTGTACATAGCTATGTAAGAAGGGGCAGAAGGAGGATGTGGGGAACTACAGACTTGTCAGTCTGACCTTAGTGCCAGGGTAGGTTATGGAGCAGATCATTCTGAGTGCCAACATGCAGCACGTAGAGGACAACCAGTTGATCAGTCCCAGCCAGCCTGGGTTCATGAAAGGCAGGTTCTACTTGACCAGCGTGATCTCCTTCTATGACCAGGTGACCCACCTAGTGGATGAGGGAAAGGCTGTGGATGTTGTCTACCTGGACTTTAGCAAAGCCTTTGACACCATCTCCCACAGCATTCTCCTGGAGAAACTGGCTGCTCATGGCTTGGCCAGATGTACTCTTTGCTGGGTGAAGAACTGGCTGAATGACCAGACCCAAAGACTTGTGGTGAATGGCGTTAAATCCTGTTGGTGACTGGCCACAAGCAATGTTCCCCAGGGCTCAGTATTTGGGCCAGTTCTGTTTAATAACTTTATCAATGAACTGGTCAAGGGGATCAAGTACACCCACAGTAAGTTTGCAGACAACACCAAGATGGGCAAGGAGTGTTGCATCTGCTTGGGGGTAGGAAGAGGGATCTGGACAGGCTGGATTAATGGGCCGAGGCCAATTGTATGAGTTTAATAAGGCCAAGTGCCGGGTCCTGCATTTGGGTCACAACAACCCCATGCAATGCTACAGGCTTGGGGAAGAGTAGTTGGTAGACAGCCAAAGGTGAGGCTGCATCTTGAATATTGTCTTCAGTTTTGGGCCCCTCACTACAAGAAGGACATTGACGTGCTGGAGCGTGTCCAGAGAAGGGCAACAAAGCTGGTCAAGGGTCTGGAGAACAAGTCTTATGAGGGGCAGCTGAGGGAACTGGGGTTGTTCAGTCTGGAGAAGAGGAGGCTGAGGGGAGACCTTATCGCTCTCTACAACTCCCTGAAAGGGGCTTGTGGCGAGGTGAGTGTTGGTCTCTTCTCTCAAGTAACAAGCAATAGAATGAGAATAAATGGCCTCAAGTTGCACCAGGGGAGGTTTAGATTGGATATTAGGAAAAATTTCTTCACTGAAAGGGTTATTAATCATTGGAACAGGCTGCCAAGGGAAGTGGTTGAGTCATCGTACCTGGAGGTATTCAAAAGACGGGTAGATGTGGTGCTTAGGGACATGGTTTAGTGGTGAACTTGGCAGTGCTAGGTTAACAGCTGGACTTGATGATTTAAAGGTCTATTCCAACCTAAACAATTCTATGATACTATGTGTAAACAGTGGCTGCCTTAGATTCAATGGATCAGCAAAGTTTCCTGTTTCATGATATAGTTCAATAGAAAAGGTTGAAATTGATTTTTCGCTCTTTCACTTCCATCATCTGCTAATAGCAAACAATTATTTAAAAAATATTTTTACTGGAAATAATAGAATATTTTTCCTCTCAAAATAAAAATGCATTTTTTCCTCATAATGGCCTCAGTATCAGAAGTGAGAGCATGTTACAATGTCACAGATTCTGGTAGGCACTAAGTTGCAGTGCTGGGTGCAACCTCTCAAATGCAACTGCACAGTAAAGTAATTGGGTGTAGAAGTTGCAGACAAGTCAGAAGTGGTGCAAATGCCAGAAGGGTCTCACCAGGAGCAGCACAAGCTCCTGGGTAATAGGCTGAGGGCACCTGTTTTGGCATACAACATGGGCATAACTAATCCCACTCCCCATTTTTTGTCTACGGTAATTTGTGTGGTCCTTGGATGTACTGGGATGTGGTGGATAGTCCCTCTTATGGTTACAGTAAGAACATTGCTCTGAGGAGCACTGAATGGCATTGCACACCTCAGTCAGTAAGACCCTTAGTTACCATGGCAATCAGCAAACTATTATCAGCATAGAGTTACCAAGCATTAAACTGCTGTACCTCAGGCCTGTGGGAGCTTGTGACCAGAAGGACATTCCCACCCACTCCTAGACCCAGAAGTAGTTTTGTTCTGTAGTAGGTGTCAGCTGGGGTGGAACAGCGGTGTGGACTAAGAGAGGGGCTGGCAGCATGCTCATCTATAATTATTAGTTGACAGATACAGACTGCCTACGGCACGGGCACTCGTTGGCTCCTCCGGGACGAACTGCCTCTGGATACAGGTATGTTGCGGATAAGGATATTGTTAACAGCCTTAACAAGGCTGACAGTATGAACCAGTGTGTTGGAGATCCTTGGATAAAGAAGGTTCAGAGCAATGCAAATAGAAAAAATCCTGTGTTTTTGGATGCAACCTTGGAGATCAGAAGTTGAAGAGCAACTGAGTTCTCCCTCTTGAGCTGAGTTGATTTTTCTCAGAGCTGTGCTCATGCACGTCAAGGCTCCTCAGCCATGGGCCTTTGCCTGATGTGGAAGTGCTTCTCCCTTCTTTTAACCACTCCTCTTTTTTATCCTTGGTGTAGTTATCCTTTAGCATTTTTTACATTTACCCGGTGCTGGTCTCTAATAACAAAATAATCTTCTTCAGTCAGCAATATCCACACAGATGTGATCAGTGCAGATATCCTGTCCCAAATGTTGGTCCTACAAATATGCCTTTCAAATAAAGAGGAACAGTCAAGACAACTATTGACCTTGTGTTCTTTCCTCCAGTCTCATCCCTAACTAGAAGGCAGGCATGGGATTGTTAGCAATCTAGCTTGCCATCACAGTACAAAATTAGAATCAAGAACACAGTACTATCATAGAATCATAGAATCATAAAATCTTTGGGTTGGAAGGCACCTTTAAAGGTCATCTAGCCAATTCCCCTGCAATGAGCAGGGACATCTGCAACTAGATCAGGTTGCTCAGAGCCCCGTCTAACCTGACCTGAAATATTTCCAGGGGTGGGGCATCTGTCACCTCTCTGGGCAACTTGTGTCAGTGTTTCACCACCCTCATTGGGAAACCTTTCTGCCTTAGATCTAGTCTAAATCTACTCTCTTGTAGTTTAAAACCGTACCTCTTGTCCTATCACCACAGGTCCTACTAAAAAGTTTGTCCCCATCTTTGTATAAGCCCCTTTGAAGTACTGGAAGGCTGCAATAAGGTCTCCCCAGAGCCTTCTCTTCTCCTGGATGAACAACCCCAACTCTCTCAGCCTGTTCTCACAGGGGAGGTGTTCCATCTCTCTGGTCATTTTAGTGGCCCTCCTCTGGACCTGCTCCAACAGGTCCTTGTCTTTCCTGTGCTGAGGGCTCCAGAGCTGGACGCAGGACTCCATGTGGGGTCTCACCAGAGCAGAGTGGAGGGGCAGAATCCCCTCCCTCGACCTGCTGGACACGCTGCTTTGGATGCAGCCCAGGAGACAGTTGGCCTTCTGGGCAGCAAGCACACATTGCCGGCTCATGTCCAGCTTTTCATCCACCAGGACCCCAAAGTCCTTCTCAGCAGGGCTGCTCTCAAGCCCTTCATCCCTCAGCCTGTACTGATACTGGGGGTTGCCTCAAGCCAGGTGCAGGACCCTGCACTTGGCTTTATTGAACCTGAATTGAGGTTCTCACGGGCCCATTCCTCAAACTTGTCCAGGTCCCTCTGGATGGCATCCTGTCCCTCAGGCATGTCAGCCGCACCACTCAGCTTGGTGTCATCTGCAAACTTGCTGAGGGTGCACTTGATCCCACTGTCTACGTCATTGATGAAGATATTAAAGAGTACTGGTCCCAATACAGACCCCTGAGGGACACCACTCATCACTGATCTCCATCTGGACACTGAGTCATTGACCACTACCCTCTGGATGTGACCATCCAACCAATTCCTCACCCACTGAACAGTCCACCCATCAAATCAATATCCTTCAACATCGGTAGCTTGTGCGCTGATGTGGTCACTTCATCATAGAAGGGCACTAGCTTGGTCAGGCAGGATTTGCCCTTGGCAAAGCTATGCTGGCTGTCTCGAAGCACCTCTCTGTCCTCCATGTGCCTTAGCATATTTTCTAGGGTGATCTGGAATATCTGCTCTGCCATGGAGCACCTCCTCCTCCTCTGAATTTGCTTTCCTTCTGCTGTTTCTCACTCCATTTTGTTCCCTCCTTCTCTCTCTCCCTCTCATTATATTCCCTTTCTCAAATACACTTTCCCAGAGGCACCGCCATCTTGGCTGCAGGGCTCAGCCGCGCCCCGTGGGAGGGGGGGT
>NW_010534077.1:0-4885 GCF_000687285.1 Phaethon lepturus | reverse complement strand
CCCGGCCGCTCCTCACAGAGGCCACCCCGCAGCCCCCGCTGCCGGCACCTCACCATGGACACCCAGCACAAGTGGTCATGTAGAGCCCTAGAAGTGGTGGGCAGCAACAGAACACCATTCTGGGCGAGAAGAGGCCACCAGCCTCTTTGGGACTTACTTCTCTTAACAAAGAGAAGAGTGACTTTAAAGCGTCTGCAGCGTCGCATCCATGAGAATAGGAATGTGTTGTCACTGTGGACTACACCTTTTACATGAACTTCTCCTTAAGACCGTGGTAAATGTTGTATCATTGGAACATGGAGCAAAGATATTAGAGGTCAGGTTCTGTATGGAAAGTGAAATTATTAATCTCTGAGCTGATTTAGCTCAATACTGTTGCTGACATTCAAATATTAACAGAAATTACGATGCATTTGCTGTATTGAAATTGTACAGTGAAGAAATTCTAACCTTTACCCTCAATTAATGTAACGCTTTTGTCTGTCCCAATTTCCTGAGAAGCAAGATTACTTTGACACTTTTACTCAAGAATGACATTTTTATTGGTATTTTAGTGATACAAAATCACAGCCCTGGAGCCTTAAAGTCCCACTTAGCTCCTATATACTTTTCTGGCCTGAAGGCTGAGTAAAACCTGAGTGCAGATAAGTTATTCAAAAAAAGAGGTATATAATCACTTTCAGACCATGAAATTTTAAGGACTCTGTGGTGAGCTTTAGTGCAGCTGGTGTGAACGGAAATCTTTCTGCTGCTGATGGTGTGATCCAGGCAGGATGCCAACCCCGATCTTTCTCCAAGCAAGAGTTTTACCAACATGGTATCAAAACTGGTCTCTGTATAAGCCAAAGCTGCAGGAACATTTCCATCTGTGAGTCAAAATGTGACTATTAATTTTGCCCGCAAAGCTCAGCTGCAAAGCAATATGGAATAAAAAAAGATTAAATCCTCTTTTTCCTATTGACCGCTCCCACACCAGAGATTAAAAGGCAGACAGGCAGACAGTTGATTTGACATTCAGCTGCACGTCTCAGGGACCTGACAGTCACTGATAGGATTTCTCCTCCCTTGTTCTGCGCCGCTTAATTTCCAGAAATCTCTACCCTCTCGGCTGTGCCGAGTCGAATGGCCCTGTTCTAGCTGATGGGACAGGAATAAGCTGCAGGGGGAAAAGGAAATGGAAATTACTCAAAACAGCTGTAAAAAAGGTTTACTGATTATCACCATAAAAACACTGATCAGAAACTAAAAACACCAATCAGAAACTGGTTACCACTTAATAGTCCTAAATAAGACAAAAATAACTATTCATGAAAAAGAGAAAAAAATATTATCTGGTGTCTCCTGAATTAAAGGGACGCTTGCCCTCAGTGTAAAATACTTGCAGGTATTTTTAATATTTATATTAAATTTAATACTATTAATATTAAAGATTTGGTCAAGACTCAGGCCCAGCTGGCTCAAGGCAATGGATTTCTGAAGGAAATGGAGGAGTCCATAGATATTAAACCAAACAGGGCTGTTCGTTGTTGTCCACAGGGTTTAATTACTTGGTGTTCCTGGGAACAACCATGATCCATTTCAGATGCCGTGCACAGTATTAACAGAGGCTGGGGGCTGTTCTGGAGGGGAGGATGAGAGCACCTTGGCTATGGAAGGAAAGGGGACAACCTTTTAGTTGTGTGGATTCAAGCAGCACAACAACACTTGCTCTTGGGGCCTAAGAATGGTTCCTAGTTCCCCAGGACTGCAATCTGGATATCATGGACCTAGTGCATTTCCATGTTCTATTTTCTATAGCAAACAATTCTTACTTTAACACTTTAAACACTTCAAATAGATTTATTTGCTGAATAAAAAGTATATTATTTTCAGTGTTCTTTATTGCCATGTGGGTTGTGATCAAAGTGTGTTTTAGACAAGAATACTGTGTTGATATAAATTCACCAAATCAGTTATCACAGGGGATTCTTGTAATGTTGCTAAATACTTCTGTCAAATTTAAGCTTACCATTTTTTCTAAAGTTACTGTGCATCTTATTTGTAGGGCTTTCAAGACACAAAGTTTTGCTTATTTTCCATCAGCTAGGAACTTTTAAATCCAACACTGACCATTCTAAACACACAAAATCAAAGAAGCACCAAATCATGCAATTTAAAATATTTATTTTCAGCTACAGTAATTTTGAGCACAAAATCCCCAAATTGTCTGCATCCTCCTTCAGGGTCTTCTTACTTGCCATAACTTATTCTAGTCATTAAGACTAGGCCTGCATCTACACAGGAGACTTTTACTGTAGGACTCCAAATCAACCTAGCTGAGTTTAAACATTTTCCTGAGATGGCTAGGTCAGGAACATCCACATTGTACACTCCCTCAACAGCCAATGGGGAAAAATAGGCACCTCCATAGGGCAGTCCAGAAGATTTCTGGGAGGAATCACTGTCTGGACCTTTCTCTCCATTGGCTATTGCACCCCAACACTCTGAATTACAACTAAAGTCCTAAAAGCATCTGACATGGAACTGGACTTTGGTGCCTAATGGAGCCCACAGTGGAGTTATACCTAAAGGAGCTACCTTAGACATGGAGAAGGAGAGTGAGATAAAACCTTACTCCACAGAACCTGTCATGCTGAACAGAAAGACTCTAAGCTAGCAGCTAAGAACGTCAATAGCAGTGGAGGGAGAAAAGCACTAAAGCCACCAGGATTAGGCAGATGAAATTTGATTGCAGAAACATGCCTATTTTGAATTATGATGTAGTCTTCAAACCTCTTCTGGAGACAAGTCAGTGAATCAGCCCTTTATTATGAAACATTATAGGATGAATAATGTTATTTTTATCATGTGGCTCAGTGGTTGTAGACTTTATACAGGTAACAGTAGAATTAGGTTTGATTTCTTCCTTTCCCTGAGCAGCTTTCAATCAGGTTATTGTGTAACACAGCTCTCATCTTTAAGTTATACAGTAATTTAGAATGAAACTCTCTCTTTCCTGCTCAGTCCCGTGTTTCACTGGGCCAAACAGATTAAATAGAGTTCCATAATCTAGCAGTCACAGTACTCACCTAACAGAGGGAAGAGATGATTTCCAGTCCAGCCCTTAAGACTTTTTTATATTTAAGCTTTCCCTGAACTCCAGACTAGAAGCAAGACACCTTTCTTCTAAATGAGTAATCAAACAACTGGATTTGAGAACCACATTTGTTATTCTCTTTGTCTCTGTCTCACAGAAAGTGATTGAGCAGGACTTCCAGTTTCAGCAAAGACATGTGAAGAGTCCCACGTCTAGGAGTTACTTCATGCAACAGTACAGGCTGGGCACCAACAGCGTAGAAAATAGCTTTGCAGAAAAGGAACTGCAAATCCTGGTGGACAAGCTGAACATGACTCCGTAGTGTTATATTTTTCCATGAAGAAGGCCCAACTGAACACTGAGTTGTATTTAGGAAGAAGATAGCAAACAGATCAAGAAAAATGCTTGTTCCCTTCTACTGACACCTGTGAGACCACATCTGGAGAACTATGTCCAGCTTTAATGTCCTCTGTGCAAGAAAGGCAATGACATAGAATCAAAGACTCATAGAATAGTTTGGCTTGGAAGGGACCTTTAAAGATCATCTATCCAAACCCCCTGCAATGAGCAGGGACACCTGCAACTAGATCAGGTTGCTCAGAGCCCCGTCCAACCTGACCTGGAATGTTTCCAGGGATGGGACATCTACCATCTCTCTGGGCAACCTCTGCCAGTGGTTCACCATTCTCATTGGGAAAAATGTCTTCCTTATATCTAATTTAAATCTACCCTCTTGTAGTTTAAAACCATCACCCCTTGTCCTATCACTACAGGCCCTACTAAAAAGTCTGTCCCCATCTTTCTTAGGAGCCCCCTTTAACTACTGGAAGGCTGCAGTAACGTCTTTCCAGAGCCTTCCCTTCTCCAGGCTGAACAACTCCAACTCTCTCAGCCTGTCCTCACAGGGGAGGTGTTCCATCCCTCTGATCATTTTTGTGGCCCTCCTCTGGACGCTCTCCAACAGGTCCTTGTCTTTCCTGTGCTGAGGGCTCCAGAGCTGGACGCAAGACTCCATGTGGGTTCTCACCAGGGTGGAGTAGAGGGGCAGAATCACCTCCCTCGATCTGCTGGGCACGCTGCTTTGGATGCAGCCCAGCAGACAGTTGGCCTTCTGGGCAGCGAGCGCACATTGCCGGCTCATGTCCAGCTTTTCATCCACCAGGAGGAGGGGTGCTCCCCCCCCCTTCATCCCCCAGCCTGTACTGATACCGGCAGTTGCCTCGACCCAGCTGCAGAACCCTGCAGTTGGCCTTGAACTTCAGGAAGCTGACACAGGCCCATGCCTCAAGCTTGTCCAGGTCACTCTGGATGGCATCCTGTCCCTCAGGTGTGTCAACCGCACCACTCAGCCTGCTGTCACCTGCAAATATGGACCCCTGAAGGGGGACATGGGGGATCACTTGTCACTGATCTCCATTAGAACATTGAGCCGTTGACCACTACCCTCTGAATCTGACCATCCAACCAATTCCTCATCCATCCACCCAACAGGTGACCAATAAAATCCATCTCTCTCCAATTTAGAGATAAGAATGTTGTGGGGGACCGTGTCAAACGCCTTGGAAAAGTCCAGATAGACAACACCGGTAGCTCTTCCCTTGTCCACTGATGTGGTCACTCCATCACAGAAGGCCACTAGGTTGGTCAGGCAGGACTTGCCCTTGGTGGAGACATCCTGGCTGTTTTGAGTGACCTCCTGGTCCTCCATGTGCCTTAGTATAGCTTCTAGGAGGATCTGCTCTGTGACCTTCCCAGGCACAGAGGGGACGCTGGCAAGTCAGTAGTACCCAGGATCCTCCTTTCTACCCT
>NW_010534076.1:0-9633 GCF_000687285.1 Phaethon lepturus | reverse complement strand
AACGTGTGGATGTGGCACTTCAGGGCATGGTATATGGGACACGATGGCGCTGGATTAATGGTTGGACTTGATGATCTTGAAGGTCCTTTCCAACCTAGTGATTCTGTGATTCTGTGAAATACTACAAATGATGAAGCAAGGAAAATAGTATACTAATCATTGTCACTTGAAAGGATACGTGAAGCTAGAAAAGATTTGAATAAATCTTGCCAATGCTTTTGTATATATGTGTTCGTGTATGAAGAGAAACTAACACTTGGTTTTAGACGACCTGCCCTGTGGCTGTAGTTCTTTGGAAGATAAAGCAAATATATGTTGGTAGTTGTGGTTTAGACCTTCAGCCTGTCGTCTTCCTCATGCTGAGCTATTTCAGTTTAGTTGTTTGGTTAATTTTCTGTTAGAATAATTTGCTGAAATTGGCTAAGAGAAGGCCAAATGAACCCTGGGCTGGTGCAGCTAGGAAGGCCAAGGAGGTGGAGAGAGAGGGATGGAAGAGCACTGTGGCAGCCAGATGGCTTTCAGGTCTTAGCAGGTGATAGTGAGGATGTGGTAGACCTCTTTGAAATCATGAATATTACAAAGGAGGCAACTAAAGGAAGGCTGGTAGTTATTTTCATGTTCTGCGACCTGGGGGCATTCACTGTAAATTAGAAGGAGGTCTAAAAATAGATATATTCCCTCACTCCCTGCCACTTTCCATTTTCCTGAGGGAACAGGGAGAGCACACCTGTGTGAATGGGTAGAATTAAACTAGGAAACTCACTGCAGTGGACTGTTTTGCAAACCAAAAATGTGGGGGTTTTTCTGCGGAAAAATTGTTCTTGCTGTCACCCTTTGTGCTGTACCATCTGCTGCTAACTGGTGCTGTGCAAGGCTGAACTAGATGGACACCTTTGAGTCAGTGCGGCCAATTCATATGTTTTTGCTAGTCTTCTGTGAAACTGCAAGGTAAGATTGCGTTTGAGACAAGACAGTGTGACAAGTACTTGCTGCTTTCCATTAGGATTTCATTTTTGGTTTTGTGTAAGTGTTTAAAGTGACTGCTAACGTAGAAAGAATAAAGGTAAAATTGTTAAAGGAGAATGCCATAATGTTGTAGTAAGCTGCAGCACAATTTATATGGTAATTTTTTGGGAGGTGTTACTATGTGGTGGTTTTCAAGTTGAGGACTAGCAAAATTTTTAATGGTGCTTACTTGTGTTGTAAATTGATTTTATTGAACTGTGTTTCTTCTGTTAATTTGTATTGGTTTGCAGTCTCCTAAATGGTATCTTAAGGCTGAAATTTCTTCCTGCCAGAAGCTAGTAAAATTACAATGATGTTTTTGTTTTTTTAACTTTTGGTTTTCTATGCCCAAAATGCTGTCAGCAGCAGATTAACATTCTTACAGAAGCCAAAGGACAAGACAGCCATTGTCTTGTTACCCAAATTACTGCTTTTATTCTTTAAATATGAAAGTAGTAGATGATTATTCATTTGAATAGAATTTTTTGAAGTTTTAGTACATATATTTTAGTAAGTGCTTCTTTAATTCTGGTCATTTGTTGTTCTGAGACTGTATTTTTTGGGTCTATGACGTGTTTGAGAAGAGTGTAGGCAGAGGACTAAGCATACCAACTGAAGATACTGGGTTTTCAGAATACTATAATAGTGTTATCCTGTTTAAAGTCTAGACGTAGTGCTTTGCTATCTGTAATGAAAGAACCAGTCTCTAGTCTTTCACCTTCAGATGTGACTGTGGATGAAGTGGAGATTTGAGGCAGCTGTAGTGTTTTAGGTAGTAGTGTGATGATTTTGAAGATCAATCAACCCATTGCCGAAGGTCAGTCAACCCAATTTACTCTGGAAAATGGGCTTTTACTCTGTAGCTCCTGCAAGGCCACTCTTATTTGCAGGATGTTGAGGGGAAAATAACTTTAAGACTCTGTGGCCTCTTGTCTCTTTTTTTTCTTCCAGAAGGTTTCTAAGGCTTATTGGAATGAAAATGATTGTTTTGTTGCTTCTTGTACGATTTTGACTCTGAAAGCTGACTCCAGAAATGTTTCATGAATGTGTCTAGTTCAGTTTGCCTTTTACAAAATTTTTTTGGTGTACACAATAAAAATGAAAGTGGAAGTGAAACACTCTGCTTGTAACAAGGACATTTTGGACATGAAAACTAAGAGAAGTATGGTGTTTGAAGAAGTGAAAACTCAGCTTGCTTTTCCAGGTCTGTGCTGCATTTTCAATGATCATAAAGGACAAGCTTAATTCTGGTTGGTTTATTGGGAATGTAGTAAGACTTGGTAGGAGCAGGAAGGAGCATGTATTTCACTATCAAGACCGAGCTATAATTATGTTTTCCTTGGCAGGTTTTGCATTCGGAATGTTGGAGAAGACAGACTTAAAAGTTCTTTGGCACTTTCTGCACACAGATGAGAATTGGAAACATCAGCTGTAAACTGCTGTGGAAAACAACGGCATATGTCCTGGGATCACCTCAGAGGCTGCCATTTGTACAGTTGCTTGGATATTTCAGAGCTCCTTTTGTTTGGCTAGGTAGTGAATTTAAGATCAGAACTTGAATATAGAGTGTTCTGTATTGTGTGGAACTAAAGTGTAGAGGGCATTTAAGTATTTTATTTAACCTCAGGGTTGTTGTACCTAGTGGAGAGCATACTTCCTGGATATTTTCTTAATGTTAGTATGTGATGTAAGTGTTACGTTGGAGACATAGTAGAGACTGAATTATGATGTTCATACTGGTGATAAGTACAGGTGCCAACTGTGCAATACTGCCAATACTACTGTATTGCAGTTGTAAGTGCTAGGGTGAAGTAAATACTGTACTTTTCCTGTGCATCTTGTCCAAGAGTTGTAAATAGTCTGTTATATTTGCATGAATAATGAGCCTTTGGCTCTGACACATTCCCTTGTCTTATGAAATAGCCTTAGCTGATGGTCTCGGATTTCTCACTTAGAAATATTTTGAAACTTGCTTCCTCTTTGGCCTATCTCAGACTTGTGTTAAACAGAGATTAGTTCAAAGTGCAAATTCTAGTTAGTTGGTTTGTTAAACAGGTGAAACCCCTTCATTTTACTGATTATGTCTTAGTCATTTTCTGTTTATTAATTGAAATGGATATGGAGTGTAGTTGTAATGAAAGCAACCTCAATTATTTTTTTCTTAACCTAAAAGATTTTAAAGATAATTGAGTGTACATAGATATCTGAATATGGGTTAAATACTTTTAATATCAGAAATTAAATTTAATTTTTGTCATTGACCCATGTGTCACCATCCAAAGGATGACTTTCAGGCATCCTCCAGCTCTTGTCCAGTTGTCATTCCTCTCAGAGGAAATAGGGAAATAACAATTTGCATTTGGCAGGGCAGGCAGAAAGCTTTGTTGTTGGCCTTAATGATGCTTCCAGAAGGGGTTGAAGCATTTGGGATGGCTACTCGTGGGGTACAGGGCCCAGAGTGGAAGGAAGCAACCAGCCCCAGCTGTGGCTGCCCACACTGGATATTTCCAGGAGAGAGCCTGCTTCCTTCTCCTTGGCTTTACTGCCTGGCTGCTGCTCATGCCAAGGCTGCTGCTGTTGTACTGGACTTTGAGAATGCAGCATCAATTTGGGAACTGGTGTTCAGACCAGCAAACTTAAAGATGTGGTGGGAAAAGTATACTTGGGTAGCAATTACTATGCACAGTTTCCTGCTTCACCTATTCATTATTTGATGTTTAATGCTGTTAAGTTCATAGGGCCCAGAGGTGTTAAAGTGCATACCCATGGTGTTACTTGATCGGAAGCTTTAAGGATGGGATTAATTTCACATCTCCTGAGGTGTCAGCATCTGAGCTAGGAATCTGGGCTCCTTCTATAACAGAGTAAACTTGTTTTGCCATGAGGTAGAAAGCCCTGTTTGGACATGTGGATCACAACACTAACTCTGCTTGCTGTGTCAATTGATTTCTGTTGAGTGTGAACAGGAGAGTTACTTCAGATACAGGTTAAAAAACTGTTACGCTCCTGACTTTATATGAGAACTGTTCTAGCAGCAGTGCCTCATCCTGTTTAAGGAGCCTCTAACCTGTTTAAGTTCAGATATAAACTTAAGCACTTTGAGTCAGGTGTTTTTGCCATGTTTCTTTAATGTGATTAAGTTTTTTGAATGCTACAGAAGGAATAATTACTGCTTATGTTGGATATTAATTTAATATTTATGTTCATAGTGCTTAAGTGCACTTAAGTTTTGTATTCTCTGTCATTTAGCTTTAAAATGTTGGAGGATTAGGTTTCAGCCAATCAGTAATACTACCTAGGAAGCTATAATTAATATGGTACTCGGGGGAGGGGAGGTGGTGTTAACTCCTTCTCCCCATCTTCGATAGCCTTGTTGGCATAATTTTTTACTTTCAGAAGGTTTGAGACTTCTTAGTAGATACTAGAGAAGATGATCTATGCTTGAATTCACTTCAGCTTTTGAACTGTTTTGCAGACTGAATGATTGGGTTGCAATGTAAGGAAATTAATTATTTTAGGATGTAAAGTTTCATAATGTGTTTTGTAAGATTCTTTTAAATGTCTTTTCTCTTGAGTCATGCTGTTGCAGTTGTCTTGCCTTGCCTCCTCCACCCCAACAAATCTTATGCATGTTTTGTATGTTCTGATTGTGTACCCCAACCTCCTTAACAGGCCTTCTCACCTTATTTGATTCACCACTTATTTTTTGCTCCAGTTTAAGAATGGAAAAGGAGTACTGAAAAGCTAATACAGCCGTTCTCTGTTGCTAAACTTTTGATGCAGGAATTGTGTGG
Source organism: Phaethon lepturus (assembly GCF_000687285.1). Taxonomy (NCBI): domain Eukaryota; kingdom Metazoa; phylum Chordata; class Aves; order Phaethontiformes; family Phaethontidae; genus Phaethon; species Phaethon lepturus. The sequence continues at coordinate 4,834 of NW_010534076.1, read as the reverse complement.
ATCTTGTAAAATGCCGTGTAGGTTCCAGAAGGAATTTCCATGCTTTGCAGGATTATTTTTTTGTGGATATAAGGTGCTCAGCTGGTTTTAGACCTATCTGCCTATGTTCATAAGGAGTACCAGAAGTAAAGAGTAGACTGCCATCAATTAATGTGGTTCTGAAACAGTAGACTGCCATCAATTAATGTGGTTCTGAAACTCATAACAGAAATATTTTAGATCTGTAGATAAGACTGAAACACAGCTATGGAAAAAGGAAAGAACAATTCCACCTCTGCATTAATTGCATCTGGGAACTTCAAGTAACACTTTGTACTTCATAGCAGAATGTTGTGCTAAATTAGAAATTGTGATATTCTCGCCCACAATTGTTCAGTATCATGTAACTGTGATTGGTTTAGTCATAAGCAGAATACTGGTCTGCCTACTCTGTCTTTGCAAGCTGCCATAGCATTGGAGTTGCTCTTAGTGGTTCATTACTATTCATTCGTATTTTGCAGTAGGAAGGATGAGAGCTGTGGGCAATGTCTTTTCTCTGGCATAGACTTATCTTTGAAAGATATCAGAGAGACAAAGAAAACACAAAATCTTCAAGAGTATTTGGTGACACAAAATCTGCAGCTTGTTGGGAGGCTACAGTTGTCCTGTCTGAGGATCTTTCAGTAGTTGTTCAGAGTATCTGATACGATTCTCCTGAGTTTCTTTTCCTTTTCTGGACTAACACTAGAATCTGCAGAGAACTCTTACCTGTTACATCTGACTAATGCAAGCTGTAACAGACCAATGTTTATGCTTAAGTTCTGTGCTGTACTTCTAAGCACAGCTGAATGTGTTTCATGTAATAAAGGCCTCTAGAAATCTGCAGGGTAATTCTTTATATGCAAATCTTTTATTAAATAAATATTTAATTCCTCAGTTGAATGTCCAGTGGAACTCTGTGCAACTTTTGCTTTTGTTGTTGATAAGATGATTCAGTTCAGATAGGGGATGAATGATATGAGGGTGAGTACTTGAGAAATCTAGAGTTTGTTCTTAACAAATATGATGCAAAGATGTTTAGATTAGTTAAGGCCTTAGTAGTGTCTGAATTTATTTTGGCTTTTTTTGTTTCCTGCCCAATGAATGAATGCCTGTGTCATTGCATTCAGTGTTGATGGTTGACCCAACACTTAATGTTGAGAATGATTTTTTTTTTTTTTTGCGTGTATGTTCAATCTAGCACACTTAATATGTGCAAAAGGACCTTTATAGCATTAATATCTCCTCTGAACTGGCACCTTACTTGTGTATAGTGATGCTAGTAAATAATGAATACTCCATGAATATGAAGTATTCCGTAATTAAAAGTAGCATAGTCAGCTGTCAGCAAAAGGTGTGTCAGTTAACTCCTCCATTCTGTCTGTGCACCTGCTTGGCATAATGTTTAATGTGACAACCAGCAGTCATTATTGCTCAACCAGATTGTAGAAAGAAGAGAAGAAATAGGAAAATCAGAGACATATAAGAGTAATGAGAGGTTGCCAATATGGCCTCATGAATGTTCAACAGAAGATGGCTGCTGGCTGAACATGGGTAGAGAAACTAAATAAAAGTTTCCAGTGGAATGAAGGATGGGCCAGGGGAAAGCTCTGTCAAGGGAGGGTAGCAAAGATTGTGCATGCCGCACAATGCATTGTAAAAATGCTGTATCTGTCTAGAAAAAAATACCTTGTCAATAACGGCATTTAGACATACAAATCATTAGGATAGCAGTAGTGACAGATTTGTTTTGTGTAGCATTTAAAGGGTTGCGTATGCAGTTTCCAGCAGTAGACAAGTTGGGGAAGCTGGGAAACATTGCTTCGAATTATTCCTCATATCTCATTCTTTTGGTGTGTTTGTTCATGTAAGTAAACAATATTTTGTCGTAGCTGTTTAAGAAATAAGTATAAAGCAAACCAAAAATGCTAAATTAAGCCACATCTTTTATTATGTGGTTTATGTTTGAGAAATACAGTGATTCTGAAATTTTCCACTCTGAGGATGTCTGGCAGGTTACAGTGTGTGTTCTTTATTCCACTCATGGCATACTGTTTTGCATACTTTTGTTATGTGACTGGAAGTTGTTAGCTAATTCAGTAACAAAGCACCTTTTGTTTTTAGGGTAGGGCTTAATAATTGGCTTACTTTAAAAAAAAAAACAACTTGGTTTAGCAGAATTTGTGTTAGTGCATGCATGAGAACTAATTGTCCAAAAATTAGTACTACTGAAATTATGCTGCAAGAAACACTAAAGGCTTTTTTCACTTTTTTGTAAGTTATTTAGCCTTACCTATGAGTACTTGGTTACTTCTAAAGACTTAGATAACAGACAAGGAGGATTGTATGCATGTATCATACTCTTCTGTTACCTAATTTTTAAAAAGAGTTAATGGAATCAAATTTTGGATGTGACCGTAGATCTTTACAGACCACTGAAGTATTGTATTTGGAACAAAGTGATCCTGGGCAATATTTTTACTGCTTTTATAAAAGAGCAAACTTACTTGCATTTCTGTCGCTGTCTGTTGTTCAGAACCATTTTGCTGAAATATCACTTCCTGATAGAGGAAAGGATTCAATTCCTGTGGCATCAACTTTTACTAAAACACTGGTGTCTGCTTCTTTGAGAAAATCCATGTATGTTATGCATGGCATTGTAATGTGGAAATCCACAGAGTCTTTTTAGGACTATTGGAACTGTAGTGTTTTTTTTTTTCTGGAGGTGGCTCTTTCAGATAACACTGTCAGATAACAGCAGATATTATTATTATTCACAAATATGTTTTCAGGCATATTGTTGTGTGCTTCTCTCCCCCCCCAGAAGTGACTGGTTAAAACCTTGTTTAAGAACATAATGGTTATCTCAAAATCAGAAAAGTAGTTTATCTAATATTGTGAAATAACTGTCTACCTGGGGCTTGAGAAAAGAGTATTGCAAGAAGTCTAGCACATAGTTCCAGCACAGTGATTCAGTATAACCCTTTCTAACAGAAAGGGAAGTTAGGAGTTTGCCTTAGGTTCTGAAGTGTGAAGAATTGTTCCAGACGGCTTGATTTTTATCTTACCTAATATAAATGTGTCTTTATGTTCCATCTTGCTTTGAAAAAAGTTTGGTGTCTTGGCCGTGATGATCAGTAGAACTCATTGTCATAACTGTGTATTACACCATGTAAAGGGAGGGATTTTTTTGGTTTTGTGTTCTGGGTGGGTGGTTTTTTGTAGCTAGAAGCTTTTTGAAATAATTGGAAAAAAAATCTCACTATTTGGTTTCTTTTTCTCTGCTTTGTTTTCTATCATATGCCTTTTGCATATGAGGATATCCCCTTTCTACCTTTGGAATTACGCTCATTCTGTTTGGAGATGAACAGAACAGCACAGTACTCAAGCAAGGAATGTATAATTACCTTTGCATTTTTCTGTTTAGTAACTTCTAATGGCTGCTTATTAAGAAAATAACAGTGGAGTTAACATCAATTAGCGATGTTTTGGGTAAGAAATTCTCTGGTAAAACATTCAAATGTGTATAATAACCTCAGGTGACTTACTGCGCAGATGAGCAATGGTCAGTTTTTGTGCGTCTTTGCCTCCATGTGTCCCTCTCCACGGCTCGGGTTTGGATTTCTCTTCAAATTGTCATACATGACATTTGCTGTTAACATGCTTTACTTTGTCAACAGCAAAATTCAGTAGAAAGGAAGAAGATTGTTATGCTTGGTATCATTTCTGCAATTGGACTTGCAGCTCTTCAGCTCTTCTCCTCTTTTTTGACAGGGAAAAAGGGAAATCTCAGTTTTTGTTTTGGATATAAATTGAGAAAGCTGAATATAAAAGATTTGCTCCGTACATGGTGTTCAGTATTTCTTTGCTGCGTTTGTATCCGATCTCTGAAAAGTTGTCTTTTGGTTTTACATGTTGTACCATCTCTTCTATTGCGTACAACAGCTTATGAAAAGGATTTTATACGATTTATTGGTGGTTGACTTTGACTTCAGCTAAAATACTAGATTACCTTTAAGGAAAAAAAAAAGTCAACATTTTCCAGACACAACTGAATGTAGCTGTTTTTCTCCTAGGATGTGTTTATACAGTATTTATTGTATTGATAAGGGAAGAGAAAACCCAGGGCACTCTAGAAGCCCGAGTAAAAGGAAGGCATTAAGGGGAAGTGTAGTTTTTCCCTATTTGGTAAACTTTTTATGTTAAACAGCAAAAAATAGAAGACATTCTATCAGGAACCTATTGGCTTTGTGTGACCAAGCACTCCTGTGGATCCAAACTGAAATGAACAAGCAAAATGTTCTTGATTTCTGCTAATAAAATGTTTTACCTACCAAATGATGAATACGCCCACCTGTTTTGGAGTAACTTCTATTAAGAAGCAACATTTTATTTACATATTGTGTAAGTTTATATATTGTGCATTTTTATGCACAAGTTGTCTTTGATAATGTTGCTTAGATTCTAGTGAGCTACACTATCTCCAATTCAATATGTAATTATGAGAATATTACTTCCTTTAGTTTCATCTCATTCCTTGTCTCTCTTCGGTTCTCTAACAGAAGGGAAAGTATCTTTTAAAAAAAATCCCCAAACCTACAAAACAAAACCAACCACATATAAACATATGTTTTCATCATGCAAAAATGATATCCTGTTACTGCTTTTTGGGAAAATAAGAACAAGTAGTGAAAGCAAAATGCTTACTTTTTTTTTTTTTGTTACTGTTTAATGGAGGAAAGTTCTAGATGGGATGAACAAGTGGTGAGACTTTGATGTATGTGTTTATTGTGCAGCGGGACAGCTATGATGTAGT